>NC_135563.1:5611921-5676921 GCF_964340395.1 Glandiceps talaboti | reverse complement strand
TATAATATAATATAATATAATATAATATAAAGAAATGTGACGATTTTGATATACACATATTACATAGTCATGATATTTCTTACCTTTGAGGGTTTTCCATTTGATATGCTTACAGCTTTGCAGTAATGAAACCCAGCACTCCCCAGTAAGTAATGTGCAATGATCAAATGGAATAGAATCCAGTGTAAATCGTACGTCAATATATAAGGCAGGACATAAATATAGTATATTACCATCTCCAGAGAGGTCAGAAAGACGGCTAGTATAACAAATAGCTGCAAAACGAAAGGAGACTATCCTGAATAAATGTTGACATCGAATTGAAATCACTCAATGCCAAATACTGCTATATAATTGTACATTGGTAGATCTACGCTATATCGACAATGAAATAAACAGTTTACTTGTAGACAACTTGTCAAGGTAATAGCCCGGAGACTTGTATGTCTGGCCAGACAAAGTTGTATATATCGAGTCAGATAACAAAGTCCATGGGCTATACACTCCGTATGGTTGAAAGCACAGTCGCGCAGTCACAGCATGTACACATACATTGCAGCGATTTTGCAGTACAAGAGTCGTTTGATACTGTACACAAGGGAGCAGATAGGTCTCTCTCAAATTTCTGTGTTTTTGTGCATAAAACTAAATCCTGAATTCACGATACACATGCTTCTGCTGGCGAATTGTCCCATCCGTCACTTATTCCCCCATTTCAATTTTACAATGTTTGAAACTCTGCTTCCCTCCCTATCTAACTATCTGTACCTTTAAAAAGCATGAAGTTCCTGACGTTACACATTATACAACCCTGCAGGCAGCTTGTGATACAGTGCTGCATGGTACTAAACGTTTCAGCTCATTTCAAACAGAGCACGAATCACACGACAAGGAATGCCAAAAAAGCTAATAAGTATGCAGAAAAACTACTATAATAACAATTTGGCATGTAGGTACGTACCACAGATGCAAACCCACACAAAATTGTGTTCAGGTGATATAACATCATGAGCATTTTCACCCCCATGGCAACAGTTCGTGTACATGGCAAAAGTTCGATTTGCAGTCACAAAATGTAAACGGTAGATGGTTTTGAGTGTAACGTTAACTATTGTGCGTATTGCGGGCTTGCATATTATGCACATACATAGACGGTTACATTTCGTCTTTAAGAGTTTAAGTTAGAGGGAATGTGATACAATTATACCATTTTATCATTGGAATTCAAATGTCTATGATTCTTCAAATTGTGAAAGTGTGAGGTGTTTAGTTATCGTTTTGAGTTTAACTTTGTGTTTAGTGTTGTTAATTCATGGCTTTCCTCCTCCAAATCGTTTTGTAATTCCTTCTAGTAGTCCTACCACATGGCTTCCGAAAACTGAAACAAACCCTTTCTTATTCAAAATAGATTAAACAAAGGGAGTCTGTATTGTTGTCGACGACCGGACAATATAGACGTAAATGTGTGTAACTGTGACTCAAATGGTTATACTCACGACTCCAAGACGTTTAACCACATTATCGATAGCAAGGACGTAGATATACTGCAGGCATTGGAATGAGTTTGGATACATTGAGTGCACTGTTAAGCACGCTATGCCAACATATTGACGCACGCTGTTAAGCCGAGGAGTCCAGGCACCTCTCATGATTCCTCCATGGAGGAATACTAGTAACACAAATCAATCAATAGTCATGATGTAGTCAAGACAAAAGTGGGCAACAATGCATTACGTCATATAAATAACATACCTACTTGTATTGATTTACATGCACCTGCAGAGTGATACCATGGAAGTTATACTTCCATGGTGATACCAAGGACATACGTACGTCATCTTTCTATTTTACGGCAGTATACTTTTGTCGCAATGCTTTTTCCTGATAGTTACTTCGACGGGGTAAATTTGTAAAATGCATCCATTGATATAAAGGAGGCATGTGTATGTATGTATGTATGTATGTATGTATGTATGTATGTATGTATGTATGTATGTATGTATGTATGTATGTATGTATGTATGTATGTATGTATGTGTGTGTGTGTGTGTGTGTGTGTGTGTGTATGTGTGTGTGTGTGTGTATGTATGTATGTATGTATGTACAACTATCGAAGGAATAAAACAAAACGTTGATTGACAGACATTGAACTCATAGTGTAGTATTTCTTAGATTGTTTTTTTTTTCTTGTCTAGAGTCTAGAATTGACAACATTTTGACTTGAATACATTTCCCCTACCTCCACAGAAAGAACAATTTGTGTTATACACAATAGGATAACTAGTTATCTTATTGTATAGAGGGATAAACTGATAGATTTGTAGTAGCATGATTCGTGTGATGTTTTCTTAGGAAAACAGCAATCTAAGCAATAATATGTGTCCCTTTGACTGGACTAGGGTTGTCTGTAATATCAATCAATTAATCCGTCTTTATTGCATAACAACATACCATAGCAAGCATGGTAAAGCATACAAAAATAACATACAGAAATATAGTGAATACAATAGTCATTTAGCCAACTGCTGGAGGACTGCACATCACCAAGAAATTTTCCAAGAGGAAGTTTATCATCAGAGGTCAAAATGTGCAAAAATTTATTTTGTCATTTAAGGAATGAAAATTTGAATTATTATAATGACAAAGAAGAAAAATGCCTTTCCGGTCTCATTTCCAACATATCCAACACGACGCGACATGATGCGACGACAATAGTGAAATTCAAATGATAAAATCATATATATATTTAAAATGCTGTCTATGTGCTCTCGAAAACACCATGGTGTCATGGTGGATACAAAAAAAATTATAGTTGGGTCCATGGAATTATCGGTGACAGCCCCGCCCACCCCGTAATCAAATGGTAGTACCCATACCATAGGCTTACAAATTTGACCGACTTCTTCTGCTTATGCGCGGACGGTTTCTGTACATGTACATGTACTATCACTACCCAAATCCCGCTATTCTAGTGTGTAGATTTGTGGGAGGGTACAACTCTATTGCAACAGAAACTTACAAAACTTAGGATCGGGGGCAAAGCAGGTATTCCTCGATCCGTACGAGTTCTTCCATCTATATGACCAATGGGCGCAGCCATCTTTGAAAATACCCAGAATTCACTTTTCAAAATGATTTCTTTCTCGTCTGAAACCTGTACCGAAATCTCTGTTTACACGTGATTGTATTCGCCCAGTTCATTATTTGCGATAGCTGTTTCCTAAACCAACAAAGGGAAAGTGTTAAGTACAGTACTAAAGTTGTTTTGAAGAATTTGAATATAGAGTATCGCCGTTAAACATGGAAAATTGTCCTCTCATGCCAGGAAGTGATTTCCGTCCATAAATCGGACAACAATGGAGGTGACATTGATAGTAAAGCTTCAGTGTACCGTTATTTGTTGATAGCTATTCGACATCGAACAGTTTTAGCAATTTTTCTTCGTAAAAGAATATGCCTCGTCTATGCACAAAGATGCGTCAACGCGTGGACGTCGTGTGTTTAACAGCACAGTCGTTATACTCCAATGCATTTTCGTCCAGTAGTTTGTGTCTTGATACTGCAATGCAGCCCGTTATTCTTATTGTTGACAGTGTTGTCAGACGCCTTGGACCTGTGAGTACTACATGTCTGTTATTTTTTTTGCACTACGTAACTCTTGCAACATTTTAGAGTGTGTGTGTTGACTGTACAATAGATGATAATTTTCTCATACTGGGGAGTATTGTTATGTTGTGTTTAAAGCAATCTTTACATTAGGTGTTGAGACCCAAACGAACTTGTTGGGATCTGACAAAAATAGTAATATAAATTAATACGATTGTCTGATTCCTCAAGTTTACATTGATCTACACTTGCCTTAAATTGCTTTGATGACCAGCAACATTTCACATAATATTTGCATTGAAAGCACAGGGAAAAAACTACACCCCCCCCCACACACACACATACCCCATTCAGAATCGATTCTAATCTAACCAAATTGTATGAATGAGCTTGTCATGAGACACTGCAGTCAGTCCAACTACAATGGACTTGATATTGATAAAGTAACCATATGGATGATGACTGGATATTTATTTTGGATTTCATAAAACAATCTCATTATGCCTTCCTACTTGAAAAATCAATATGGAACAACATATGCCAAGTCCTTGTTTGTAACTCAATAAATTGCAAAAGATTAATAAGTGTGTAAGATCTTTGTTATTGTACGTACAATAACAAATATTTTTTTCCACATCTTATAACTTTTTGCAATCAGTTACAAACACAGACTTAGTCAATGTTGTTTCACATTGATTATTCAAGTAGGAAGCCGTAATAAACTTGTGTGATACATTAGAAATCCATAAATAAATATTTGCTTATCCAGATGGCCACTTTAAAGTTGCGTTTGATAAAAAAGTCTTTTAGTCTATGTTAAAGGTTTTAGCCTTACCAGAAATTGTATTTTAAACATAATGTGAATCAATCACAGTTGGATAAAAAATACTGGTATTGAAATCTGTTTCAATGACAACAGTTGTCATGTTGTATCAGCCTTAATATCTTCTCATCACCATTTCATGTGTGGTAAAGATACTACTAGTTACGTATTAGTCTTAAAAAAGTCACTTACATGTATCATCGGTATAGAGTAAACTCATAATTGAAATGATACATTTGTAAAATTGACTGGCCTTGAATGCTACATTTTTATGGCAGACTTAAAGTAAATTGTTTCTCATTAATACAGATAATTGAGGATAGTTGGAGTCATAGCACAAGGTTTGCATTCAGGTTGACAACAGATGGATGGTTGCCAAGAGGTTTTTATACATACTACATGTATAAAGTGATAACAAGAGAAGGTTCACACCTTGCCATCATAGATTGCTGTTTCCTAGCAACCCTGATATATAACAGAAACAAAATGTACATATTTGCATAATAATGCAATAATATCATAATATTAATAATTTTGTTCCAAATTATCAATAACACAAAGTGTTATTCTCTGTACAGAGAACAGTGGGCTGTCTATTTGTATGAGTGCAAAATACTCGAGAGATCTTGAAGTATTGGAAACAAATCTGAATATTATTTGTAGTATGTGCCACCTTGGAGGTAGGAACACACCTCCATGGTGCCACAGTCTACAGCTAGCAAACTAGTCACATTCAAGTAAATACATGTAAATGTTGAACCCAAAGACTATGTTGGAATACACATACACCAAACACAAATAGCAGGTGAATAAAGTAAGCCCAGCCCAAAAGATGTAATTCAAAGCACTTAATTCTTCCAACAATGAGTCTTTTATCAGTACCAGAATACCCACGCTAACCATGGATGTTTATCTTTGTATTTTCACAGGTCTTTGTTGTCCTAGTGGTGTGTCTTACTACTACAGTAGTCATGATATTCTATGTCTATATTCTACCCTATGTATTTACATGTGGTGTACACTGGGTTTTGTTTCATCTAATATTTGGACATTATTTGTTAATGAATATAATTTTTCATTACTACAAGGGGGTGACAACATTACCTGGAAAGCCTCCAGAGGTAAGGATATGTTGACCACTGTCTTGTTATTATATATATTGTTGTATTTTTTCTCTCTCAACATGTCATTATTAGAGTGTCACTGAGACTTGGGTGGGGGAGGGGTGGGGTGGGTGGGGGAGGATTGGGGAAGTTTGGGTGGGATGTGTTTGCGGGTCACCCAAGGTGATTCGTGATTGGTGATAGTGGGGCCACCCTTTGGATTGTCCAAGCTAAAAGAAATTTGCATAACAATACATGTTTTTTCTGGCCAACATTTCTTGACTGAATGTTGGTAGACTGTTGATAGAACTGTTTTGTGATATATTTTTTACAACAGTTTTATGAATTCCTTATATTTTCCTGTAGGCAATTGGCCACTGTCAACTGTAACTATATGTTATTCTTGACCTGACAAATTTCACTGCATTGCTGCCAATTCTTTAACAAGAAAATAATGCTGTTAACGATTCTGACTGTGCAGTGAAAATTAAGGCCAAAAACTTAATTACTATGACATCAGCTGTGTTTTGTACAACTACCAACAGTTGTGTTTAGAACTTTGGTTTCTATGGGCAGGAAAGTAGAAAACTGACTGTACAATAGACACATGTGTTTGTAACTGGTAAGCTAGGGAGTTGGTTTTAGATTTAAAATGATATTATGGTTAGACCCCCTAACACAGTACCATACATCTGATTTGTATCAATGGTGGACCACCATATATGACCACAATTCCACCCATGCCTGATTCTACATCAAAATATGAAATAAGTATTGGAAGTGAGAATTTGTGAAAACATGTTTAGAGTAAACGCCTCTTTGTAATATTAATATAGCTTTGTCAGAACTTAATATGAACAAACCAAATGATTCTTGTAATGCAGAACATACCATGTGCAACCAACCACCAGGCATGCTCGATGTGCAACCACTAGGCATGCCCGCAGGCATATGTTATAAATGGTTTCAAGTTTGATCATTTTGATGAAATGGTTTGGTGGATCAGTGCTAGACCTTAGAGCACTCGCAAGCCTTACATCTGTCAAAATAAATCAAACAGAGAACATTATATACACTACACTCCATGGAAAGTGCTAAACAGGATGTTGTCTATGCAGGATACACACTGAACATATTTGATATTTGTTGAAATGTTTCTGTCTTGCAGGGTAATCTAAAAAGTATAGGCATTACATCTGTGTGCAGAAAGTGTCTATCACCAAAACCACCTCGAACCCATCATTGTAGTGTATGTAATAGATGTGTACTCAAGATGGACCACCATTGTCGTATCCTTTGTATAAGGGATATATACTGTATAGTAGATGGTGAATAATACCAGGGGGTATATGTATATTGTACTGCAGTGAGTGAACAAATCCAGGGGGTATTATTCATGTAGACTGTACTGTAAGTGGTGAACAATACCAGGGGATATGTTGTCGCATCAGTGCAGTAAGGTTGTATAGCATAGCAGATATGACCTTACTGCACTGATGCGACGATATGTATATTGTATTGCAGTGAGTGAAAATACCAGGGGTATTTATATGTGTACACTGTACTATAAGTGTTGAGCAATACCAGGGGATATATGTATATTGTATTGCAGTGAGTGAATAATAGCAGGGGTATTAAACATTACATATACACTGTACTATAAGTAGTGAACAATACCAGGGGAACACATATACAAAGATAAAAAGTTTCCCCCCTGTTTATTACAAGGTGTCAATGTTATTATCATACACATGTGACTGACCAAAACTATCACAATGTGAACATGAAATCAAAACGCTATAGTCACACTGAATACCTTTGCTGACCTGATGGTGCTCTGTGAGGAGGGTGAAAATAAGTCAATGTTTTAAAAACCTTTAGAGTTGAGAATCTTGTTATAACCCATCCACTTTAATTTGTTTCTTCAAATCCTATATCATTCTTGGATGAAGAATGAATAAACAAAGATTATCACTCTAGAAGTGTTAGTTTGTAATGACATCTTTTCCTTGACCAAGGTAATACAGCATGGCTTAATAACTGTGTTGGTCATTATAATCACAGGTATTTCCTACAGTTTTGTATATTTATGTGGATTGGTACAGTCTATGTTAGTATCTCAGCATGGCCACTATTTTATCAAGAATTCTTTGATACTCCTGTAAGTATAAATGAAGTTGTTCAATCTTATTCTATATTTTTACACCACTAAATATGACAATGTAACAATAGATTCACCACTTAATTTCTATTTTTCAATAAGTTGTAAGAAGAGCTTCTGTTAGCAGAGTCTTTGTTAAGGTTTAAGATCTCTAGTAAGGGGATGGGGGGTGGGGATGGGGGTCCTGGTAAAATGTTTTGGAAAGATTTCATTCATACTACTTTTGTGGAAAACCCTGGTAAAATACCATTGGAACTCGGTGAAATTTACATATCCTACTTACCACCCCTAATAAAAACATTGGTTGTATAATGCAAACTATAAACCCAAGTTTGCATGTATAAAAACTAGACTATAAGATTCCATATTTTCAGTGCTCATCTTCACCTCCTGGCTTCACTTTGTCACTGCTGGGGAAGTGTTGCCAAGATGGTATTCAGGGCTCAAAAGAAATGGTAGTCCTAGGTCCACAGACCACCCATTCTTGCCATGGGGCTACCACAATTTGAAGCTGGTAGGCCAATTGTGTGATAATTTAGAAAACAGAAGCCCTAGAGACATAAAGGCATTTCAATAACAGAGATCTAGATATTTCCATGCTTATGGAGTACTCTCTTTTCAGTTCAGGAAAATAGACTACTGCATTGTCACCTTCCTTGCACTACCAATTTCAGAAACTAGTAACCCAATGTGACTACCAAAGAAAAAAAAATTGATTTTGAGCCCTGTATTGCATAGTAACACATGTTATTGGTTGTACCTGTTGCTAATAATTCATGATTATTCATATAGTGCTTCTCTTTAGTTATTATATCACAGGGCTCGATATTTTAATTAAGTTAACTAAAACAATGCAAGTGAATGTATATAACTTGTAATGGCTTGGTAATTATTACATTCTCGGTTTACTAAGATAGACACAAACTAAAACTGTTGTCACAATATAGTGATGCAACAGTGATAATGTATTAAATGGCCATTGGTTTATAGTCTCAGTAGGGCAGCTGTTTGAAAGTTATTTCCATAAACTTGCAGCGTACTGTTTTTGCACATCCAGTGTTTGCACTATCTTGATCATAGAGTGATTAAATCATAGACCCTATGTGGAGTGTCTATGGTGTAATCTACCACATTGAACAACAATAGTTTTAGTTTGCTTATGTGTATTCATAAACTGTACATAAGTAGGGTGTATGGTGTAGTATAGTAAACTGGAGCCTTGATTACCAGAGTCATATCAATGGAGAATTCTGACTTTATGTATTTGGCAAAATGAATACTTCACCATACATTTGTGTGTAGATTCAGAATATAATATTTGCTTACTGTATTTTTTTAAAAACAAAGCAGCAACTAATTTTATACACATTAAGTAAAACTCTATTCTTTTTTTTCCTGTTTTAGGGATTGGAGTACCAACCTAAGGTGAGTTAAGTTTTTAAGTCAATTTTTGCAGCCTTAAAAACCTGCCATGTAAATACCTGTAAGTCTGTGGTAGATTTGGTAGTTGGTTAAAGTCAGTGTAACTGATTGGACAGGTGTTTTTCAGTCCAAAACCCCACCTAGTACATGTTCCTATACCATAATTGTCTCTGTGAGTGTACAAATGTAAGCTTGTGGTAATTCAGTTACTGATGTGG
Organism: Glandiceps talaboti; assembly: GCF_964340395.1. Lineage (NCBI taxonomy): Eukaryota > Metazoa > Hemichordata > Enteropneusta > Spengelidae > Glandiceps > Glandiceps talaboti. The sequence continues at coordinate 5,667,588 of NC_135563.1, read as the reverse complement.
AACTGTTTTCTCAGCCTGTCTATCAGTCCCAAGTCCCAAGTACCTCAATGCTTGTATCTGTAATTAACTTGTGATAATGCTGTAACTAAAGTGTAACTGATATGTTGGCCTGTCTGTCAGCCCCAAGCCCCATGTACACCCCATGCCTGTATGTAAAGTTGTGGTTATTTCTAAAGTGTAGCCAATTTGCCAGCCTGTCCATCAACCCCAAGTCCCCACCTTTACCCCATGCCTGTATCTGTAAACTTCTGGTAATTCAGTTTTTAAAATATAACCAATTTGTCAGCCTGTCTGCCAACCTCAAGTCTGACCTGCCTTGTGCTAGTATACATGTGTGATTGTTGCAATTTCGACTATGATTAACCCTTCAATGACTTGGTTTCTGTAACTCTATATAATTAACATACATCCTATGTAGGGTGTTAGGCTTCAAAGAGCTAAGTTGATATTTTAACCTTTCATTAAGTCCATAGTCTTACCTACTCAGTGCTTATATGTAACTTTATGGTAATCTAGTTACTGGTTATAAATTTATTGTCAGTAATAGACTTTCCTTATTCAATAAAGTAAGTTGTGAGATATATTTTCAGTGATATTGTAGCGACTTGGGACTGTTTGTTTATGTATCAACTGATGACAAAGTTGGAGGTTGATATCATGGACAATACTGAGGTAGTCATGCGATGTGACCCAAGCATAGAGTTGCTTTCTAAAATGTCAACCTCTGAAATCTTTGTCCAAACCAGTATGAGGTGTGTATGTACTAATAGCAATATCTAAATTTGAAAGAAACTTATCATTCTTCTAAAATTCAAAGTACTGTTGTTACCACTGGATCAAATCAAATAACAACTAAAACGAGAGAAATTATAGGAAAGTTACCATGGCCATTCTCATTACAAAATAAAGTCATGGCTACATTATGTCATTTGATCCAAGCACTACACTTTAAACTCATATAACATTAACATTAACAATATGAAAGTTTTCTTCTCAAATATGTTGTCTTACACTACAGTATATCATATATCATAGACAACACCTCAGTAGTAATACAATATCAGACATATAATGTACCATTTACTGAGTATCAGAAATGTAGTGCTTGTTTGTAGCAACATAGACTGTGGACTGAAACTCCACGGTCTATGGTTGCAGGTAATTTGAGTAAGTTGGATTTTTTACATGGAATATAGAAAAATGTGACTATTGATAGATGTATTCACACGCATGAATGCAAAGACAGTTAGTGTGTTCTTCAAGCCTCTTAGTTCAAGTGGTATTTACACTGTGCAAGGGGTCCTATGTATCTTTAGATAGTCAAACACTTTGTCTTTTGTGTATCCAGTATGGAATATGGTATGACAACCACTGGAATAAGACTATGTGTACATGTAGACCAGGGATTTCCATAGTATGATTTCAGTTAGCTGATTTCTTTTTTGTACTTTCTGCAACAGCTTTTGTATTGACCTACTTGAAACACTGCAGAGACTAATTACATGTACAGTGTACACACATGCACACACCCATACTCACCTACTCAACTATAACCAGCCATAGACACACAGCACAACACCCCACATCGTCACATTGCACCCTCACAGACAGATACATACATACATACATACATACATACATACATACATACATACATACATACAAACATACATACATACATACATACATACATACATACAAACATACATACATGCCCACAGACAACTCCACCCACACCCTAATACTGCACACACCCCTCAGTTGTCTAATTGAATGTGGAGGTGAACACAATTCAACCTCAGCCCAATTTAGTATTAGTAATTGGCAGTTAGGTTGATTTCTATTCATATGAATGGAGTAATGGAAACGTCTTTGACCTTTGACTGGGTCAAATTGTCATTAATTTTGTGATGTCAAGACAGTACATCTGTGGGAAGTATTTCTCTAAGCTTGGCTTTCTATTTAGCACTAACACAAGTCTGTGGTGACACTTGGTGAGTGACAACATCACACACATGCACATACACACGCACACACACACACACACACACACACACACTGGAATGTGTATGAAAATGTATCGCTTGACATAATGAAACAAGGTAGGAAGTAGTGTTCACTGCAATAATTAAACTGTAAGCTGTATACCTGTAATATTAGCAATTAGATGTGTAATCTTGTAATTATATTCCCCTTTAGAAGTGAATGCATGTCAAATTGCAGTGTGATGCTGGTTTTATCCTGTTTTGACTCCCACAGTGTGTCTTTCCTCTCTAAAACACACCACTGCATTATCTGCCTCTTAAGACAGTTGCATGATGTTCACATCAGTGAAAACACAATCACACTAGACCCTTGATAAATGTGTTTGTACGAAAAAGGAAATGTGTACCATAAAAGGGAAAAAAACAGCTTTTCTGGTTTTCTCCATGGCTTCATGTAGTTTGTGAATAATGGTTATTATTATGTTTTGTTTTTTCTACATAATGTTAAAGCCCTTTTAATTTTTGCACCTGATATCAACTTTGCAAGCCTGGATTGTTTCAATGATGTAGAGCTAAGCACTGAAAAGAGTAACTATGGTAATGCTAAAAAACCTTAGTATCACCCTCTAATGCAGTTACACAAAAACAAATGTATCAAAAATTGAAACAAGAAATAAAATCACTGTCTCGTACTTAGTGCTGAAAGATGGTCTTCATGACTGTTCAACCCTCCACAGTTATCAGATGTTTACTATAATGCTATTCAGCGAGGATGCAGAATTTCTTAAGTTTACCCGCACTGTGACATCTGTTATTTGTGTAGTTATCAAGTTCTGTCCCTGATGAAGATAACAGATGTCTGCAATTGTTACTGGGTTTTAGAGGTTCCATTAAAACAGAACAAGTTCGGAATGGATAATATGACATCAGAAAACTACAACGTGACAGCATATCGCCTGTTCTTCCATACATTGATAATTTTGTCCATTAGATTGGGGTTCGATCAAAGTCTCAAACATTGTATGGAACATGGAGGAGATAATATGGATGGTACTTGGTATGTTCACTCTAATCAGTCAGTTGATTCTAATGTCACAAAGTGAGGCGGGTATGTAGTGTGACTGAGTGTGTGATGAAATCTAAATCTTCCAAACATGGATCTACAGATCAGTATCACCGTTTCTTTCATACCGGTTGAATCAACAACATCTTCAAAAATAAAGTTGTAAATTGCAGTCATTTTTGTGTAAAATTATTACAAGAATAACAATACAAACATTTTAGCACTGTCTTAAGAGGTGATAATGCAAGGCCTGTCGTCTTCTCCCTCTCCTCCTCTCTAACCAAGTGGTGATGGTGGTGGTAGTAATAGTATAAGGGTGGCTAAGTTCACTTTTTTCCTCTAACCTGTCCTGGCATCTTGATTTCTCTCTCACTGTGACTTGCTACAGGCTTTGGCATTTTGGCAGACTTTTCAGCACCCAGGAGGTTTTCTGCATGGAATCTGGTCTTTGAATCCTGTGTCCAAACATCAACATGAGGTATCCCCCTTTTTACATTTTCCAGCTAAGTAAAAATGCTGACAAAGATACCCAGATGCATTGTATGCATCATAAGTTTTTTTTGCCAGCTGGTCACTCACATATGTGACTTGGCGAACATTTAGTTTTTTTCAAGAAAACAATTGAAACCATTTTTCATCATCTTGGTGACATGGTTGCCATACTTCAGTGTGATCATGTACTGTGCATGTTTCTCGTAATGTTCATTTTGTTCACATTTCAAGCATCTATATATAACTTTGTCCCCATGGAAGTCATGACAGCGTAGCAACTATTGATTCAGAAGTAATATGTACTGTAGTTGTTAGTTCCCCCCCCCCCCCCCCCCCCGAGGGGCTATTACAATGGGTTCTGTCCATCCGTCTGTGCATCCGTCTGTCCATGTGTCTGTCTGTCCATTATGTTATTTCTCTGACATGCAAAATCTGATTTCAATCAAACCTGGTACAAAGGTGACATACATTATAAGACAGATGCATGTCAATTTGTTTTGCAAGATATGCAAATTTGGCATAATGACAAACATATTTGCAGTGACAAATCTGTATGTTACTGCATATTGGTGGTTGATATCCCAGAATAATAATGGTATCATCCACCATTAGAAGAAGTTGTGTTTCCTATCTGGAGTGTGTGGCTCACTCACTGGGGAGCCATCAAAATTCATTCCCTCATGTAATCTTTTGCTCTTCATTCATAAAGGAAATTAGATAGCCGATAACATTGAAGATAAGCTTATGCCTCAGACAATGCACTCATGTATACTAACATGGGATCATTGGAACTATATTTTTGATCCGTCCTTGGTTTTCAAAGAAAATATACTGAATATCAGCTGGTAATGGTTAAAATCAACCATTTATTCCTGAATGTGTATTACCAACTTTTCACAGTGCAACACTATTCAAAATGAGGCAGTGATATAGGGCCATGTAGTTGAACTTTGACCTTGGCCTGCTTGTGTCTGTTAACATTGTATAAGGATAATTTGCACTCAAGTTCAAAACCCAAATTTCTCACCGCCATAGTTCACTTTCCATCAGCACATTACGGATTGTTCCAAAAATTTGGTAAGCTATCACATATGCCATATACTTAAGACTCTTTGATGCACTATTATAGCTGTTGTATCTGAGGGGGACTGTGTTTTTTATGAAAACTTATTTCTATTTAAATATATATCTATTGCCTAGGAAGTATTTGTGTGCTAAATCTCCAGAATTTACACTGATACATGAAAAGTTAATTATTAGGTAGCAGGATATTATGAGGTCGTTGCCAGAATTTTGTTTCGTAAGTAAATTATCCAAACTGGTGTGAAATTTCCATTTTATCGTGCATAAAAGCTTCATAGATGCTTTTGTTAAAACTTGGTGTTTGTCTCTGTTTACCTCAAACCCATTGTAGCGATGTTCCCCCTGCCATAATAATGTATGCTTATTATTGCTTCCATTTTCTTGTCGTCAGATAAATTCCTCATCTCTTCCTATGGTGTTGTATAGCTTACTGCTTTCTGTCCTGTATTGTTTGTTTTATTCTTACTACAAATGCTATTAATATCGATCACAGAACTCTACAGACTCTGGGTACCTATCATTACAGTGAGATTGCTATATGTACCGGGATACTAGAAACTTGAACATTTTCCAGCTATTTTCACTTATTTCATGAAGGAAAGAAAAAAATGGGAAAATATGTAGGCAATAATATGACAGAACTTCAAGACACGTGAGTGCAAGTGTGGTGTACTCGGGGTATTTGCATGAGTACTTGCCGTGTTCTCTGTGCCCATACTTTCATGAGCTTAGTGAATGCAAGTACCCCTGATATGAGTACTCACACTGAAATTTGCATGGCATGGGGTTCTGTTATTATTACATATGTTTATCTGAAATGGCAGATTTCCATAAATATCACAAAAATCATACAGCGTGATCATGCAGGTATGCAATAATGTTTTCGGTATTACACACTACAGTGAAAATACCACTAGTATGTGTGCACACCAAGGCAAGTAATCTATAGTACAGTAACAATACATCTTTTGTATGACATTATAGTTCATTGCAATGCAGACTCACTAATGCACACTTTAGGCACTCTCCAGGAACCAGTTCAGATAAAAAAATTTACAGAATTTTGTAGTAAGGTAAATATGAAAGTTTACAGGGGTATAAAAAAAACAGTAAATCGGTAGATTTATTACAGCTTTGTCTACAAAAGATGAATTTTGCAAAATGCCATATTCTGGTTTTAAGAAAGACAAAAGATTTTATAGTTTGTCCACTAGGAGTGCTGTTTGGAAGGAACTTTGACACCAGAAGTGAAGGCCATGACAGTCGAGCACTGTTAGCCTCCTTTGAAAAGAAAAATATACATTCCATGGTGAAAGTTTGTGCATTTTCAACCAGTCCAAATTTTTTTTTTACTAATTTTGTTTCAGATGAAGTAGGTATCAGGAACACATTTTAGTGACTGTCTCATACATTGTTGTGTGATTTATTAAACAGGATGTTTCCTAATCTGGGGTGCCTTCTTTGTGATACTTTTTGAAAATGTCTACAAGACTGGGAATCAGAATATGGCATATTTGAATTTTGGTATCTGAGAACTCTATATATATCTGTCATCACTGATCACATGACGGGATGATTTTGCAAAAACCACAGCTGTGGAATACTTTCATATATCTCCATCACTAACACATTTGTTGGAGGCAATGATATTTATAAAATTGTAAGCAACTATAGTACCATGTAGTATTGTAGACTACATGATGTGGTGGTGGTGGTACTCCTGTCAATCATCAGCTTAAAAAATGAGTGACTAATGTAGTGTATACAATGATGAATTTTCAATCTATTTGTACTATTAGTGAATGTATATATTTTGGTTCTAAACTTATCTCAGCTTAGGACAGTAACTTTGGAACGGTAAATTGGAAACGAATGCGACGTTTCGATCCAGCTACTATGGACCTTGATTATGCAATGATTTAATTATTCAGCATTAATGTTTCTCTCTGAACAATATATTCTCCGTTACTTCAGCTTACTTACCTGATAAACATTTGCATCGATATAAATCAGTTTGTCAAAATGGAATCACTTTTATTGGTTAATTCTGAAGAACTACATTCTAAATCCCCCCCCCCCCCCCTTCAAAGAGTTTATAGGACACAGGCCTTTATTCTATCTTATCAGCTAAAGTACAGTAATCTATCAACTTACAAAATTTTCGAATCATATGCAAATTAGCCGATCTGCTGTCAGAAAATCTTGTTGAAAACATGGAGTCTTTTAGTCATTTACTGTAACAGCAGTTTTATTCAATTACTTGGAGGAGCTAATTGAAGAACTGATGTATCATTTGAGTGACAAACATTAGCTTAAGGATTTGAACTCTTTACTTAAGGATTTGAACTCTTCACTCACTTCATCTTTGTGCTTAAATGCTAGCACTCATTTTGATATCTATGACGATAAACTGAAGGCTTTACGGACACTTATAAACATTCATGCAATTTCAGTGCATTGAATTTTCCATTCGCAAATATTCTGATGCAGTTATTTCAAGGAGAAAATGAACACCTTTCATACATTATCACGATCTACTTAAAACTGCTGAACCAGAGTTTGACCTTGTCACGTTTCATTTCTTTTCACTATTAAAGTGTGCTCATATTTCAGCCTTTCACAAGAAATTGATCGTTTAATGGGCACAAGCTGAGTTTACACTTTTTAGTGTGCAATTTTTTGCTGCATTTTCAAAAGGTCACACCTTGCAATTGACATATCAAACCTGACAAATTACATCATTGTTTAATATATAAATTATAAACAATACAATGATGTAATATTTTACATGTATAACAAATATCAAGTCTTTAAACTCTTAACTTAGAATATATGTATATATGTTAGAGATTTGTATTTTCCATCATACGTGTATATGTGTATGGGTATATTCAGATTCGAGGTCAAAGCCAACTGTGTGTGTAATATACCTTCATGTACCTGAGTACCAATGCGTAGTACCTGAAAAGAGATTGTACCATCCAGGTGACTGATAGAAATCGTGTGTTCACTTTCAGTCACCTCTGGGTGAATTCCAAAATGTTAAATTGACTGAAATTGGGCTAATGAAGATATTTCTGCATTTCTGCATAACACAATGCGATTAGTATTTGACCTAAGAGGTGCAGTCAGCATTAGTAATATCTGTGTATCCAGTGATATTATGAATTTTTCATCGCTCCACCGAAAGTTGCTGTATACATTTAACAGACGTATTGTTGAGAGCCACAATACTTTAATTCGAATCTGCATAGACTCTGATACATACTTTCGTTCAATCTTTTGGAGAAAGTATAGGATTGTCATGTATAGTACAAGATACTTGCTAGTTTAATATTATTTTATCTGTCTCTTTCTTTGTGTCTATGTTTTTTATATTTTGATGGGACATCTTGGTGGCCTGAATTAAAGAAATAATAATAATTAAGGGTGAAATAATGTTTGAATATTTGAGAAAAAAATGAGAAATAAGATGGCTTTCATGAGTTCACAAACAAAGAAGAGTTTGGACTAAAATGTTTCATAAGTCAACTGGGCAATGCAATCACATCTCATTTTATGTAGTTGGAAGTTGTGAACCTTTTTACCATGATACAATGTTATGTGATTTGATCCCTTAGTAAAGAAACTCAAAAATGATGAGTTGTCATCATTTTTCCCAGGGTGCAATGTGATCATCTGATTTGACCCCTTAGCATGCTTAGTAAGAAAGCAAAAAATGAGTTGTCATCATTTTACCCAGGATGCAACATGATTAGAGGAAGCAAAATTTTCTAGCCAAATGCAATAAATAGCTTTAGCAGATTGGAAGGGATTTGTTTGTCATTTAACTTTCAGATAGGCAGTATTTTCTTCCAGCAATATTTCCCTTTATCGTTATCCATCATGCTCCATTTCTGTGGCATTAACTAGCATTTCTTTCCACGTAGCAATGCAAATATGTGTCCTGTCATGGCGCCTTAAAAGCTGTAATATCCACGTGTTCAATATAAACTATTCCACCCATCCTGTATTCAGTGTGTAAAACAAACTACTATCCATCCTTGGTGTCTGGTCATTTGTGATGTTCATTTGCAGTAAACTTTGATAGCCTGTGTAGCCTCGTTACAGCAATTCAATTGGGAAACATAAAAAAATATATATTGAAATAACCAATTTCACTGGAACCATGAGTAGGTGGAATGGTGTTGTTTGCCAGAATTGTAATTTACAGGCTACAATGTATTATATTGAAGTTATCTGATCATGATACATGTACTTCATATTGGACATAACTCTTCAATTTTCTATGTTTTCAATTTCATCAACAAACCACATGTCTATGCATATAATTAAAGAACTTACTGTATTCATATCCATAGGGTAACATTTTCATTCTATGTCTAATTTTTCTGAGTTTAGTAATTGATATGGAAATCAAGTCAGCAAAGTTCTCTTAATGTGTCACATCATCAAATGTGTTTCTAACTGTATAATAGAGCCTTTAGACGGTGTCATATTGTTAGCTATGAATACCGTACTACTGTTCTCAGTACTTTACTGGACTTCATAATCATCACAGATAACTTTCCCTGAAGCTCAATATACTGTCAGTATTATTTATGAAATACCTCTGTGAGTCAGACAACATTGATGTGTTGTCCCCCCCATCACAGTTTTGTTAAATTCTTGTTTATTCAATTCCCTAGGAACATTCCAATATTAATGAAGAGGCCGGAGCAGAAGTGATAAGATATGTGACTTTATTCGATAAGACTTTCCACAGTTGTATCCTGCTGGAGTTCTTCTTATGTTCTGGCGTTGTGGTTGCATTGGGTGCACTCACTATGTGGCATGTCAGATTAATAACTAGAGGAGAAACCAGTGTAGAAGCCCATATCAATAGAAGTGAAACAAAAAGACTAAAAAAATTAGGACTTGTAAGTTCATTATATTGTTCAAAACTTTTTAGTTTGTTAATACCATCTCTGTGAAAAATTAAGAAATAATTTATAGCTGTTTTTTGTACATATTTATTACATGATTTAAATGGAAAGATTAAAGCCACCTACATGTAATCCATGTCTTTATCTCTTCACACCATTTCATTCTCTGCTTTTACTGAGGTTCTGAAATTGTACAAGAGTAGCACGTACTGTAGTTTTAGTATCATGTCACGGCTTGAATAGTCCATCTTGTAGGAAATTTAGGCAATCTTTGATAGTTTCCATATACCAATTAATGTCCTTGTATTCATCTATATGTCATGTGCCATGCATAATAACCCCATTCAAACTTTGCACAAATATGAAACAAGACGTCATGAAAATGATGCTTTTCTGGGACCTTTCATTGATGTAGTTGTCAATCAATCATGCTCACTGTAAGAACATTATTTAGTAAAGATTGGTGCATAACATTACTGCATTTGTAGATATCAGCATTTGTGGCACTCATCGCAGTATAAAATGTGTTTTCACCACAGTCTCACTGGCCATGTATACAAATGTATAGGAAACAACCTGAATGTGACATGGCTTCATGATATCTTGAATATTCTTCTTCTGTTTCAACCCTGTAGATATATAAAAATCCATATGACTTTGGTCCGCTTGAAAACTGGAGAAGATTTCTAGGACTGGGGTATAATAGGTGGGTATACTTTATGCAAAGTAAAAATCAGCTCTGTGTTTGTAACCTCTGACCTCATGTTTTAACCTTTGACCCTCCAAATGTTCATGTGTGTAGTGTCTATGTTCAGTGAATTTGCTTGCAAGAAAACCATGCATTGAATGATTTTATCAGGTCAACATTAAATGAGTATATATTTCAAGATTGTAAAATGTGATAATGTAAGTATGATAGTAAAGATAAAGAATCTAATTGTAGATTAAGTTGAGAGATTATGCTTCATGAGATTAAGACAGTGAAATGGTAGATGTGAAGTAAGATATACTAATTTAGATAAGTCAAGTATATCCTTTGAGACCAAAGAAAAAAAGACCAAAATGATCTTCAGTAAATTGATGTTGAATTTAACAAATTAGACTCCAACCTTCGAAATAGCATGATTTAGGGAAATCCGTCATCCAAAACAAATGTCCAATCTAGGGTATATATGTTGCCATAACAACCATAAAGGTAGATGATTTAGTTTCATTTCGATAATAGAATTTTGTAATCACAGCATCGGATCTTTAATGTAAAAGGTAGTTTGTATTCATTTGGTCTTAGTATGATAACATCACCTCATCTTTCAACAGTTACACACACAACAACACAAAACACCGATTTATTTTCTAATATATCATTTCATCTTAATCTAGTTTTATAGTCATTCTGTCTTATTTTTGTCATCATTGTGACATCATAAATAAGTGAGTCCCCAAACAAGGCAATGTGCTTAAACTAAAATTGAAATATGATGTGTTCTTATGTAGTAATTATTGCTATTACTTTGTTCCAGAGACCTATTCTCAGTTAAAGTCAAGAAAAAAAGCAAGGGACATACCATGCAAATTTTTTGAAATTGAGGTCAAAATGTTATCAAAATTATGCCATTTTACAATCCAATATGGCCACCAAATACTTTGTTAAACTTCATATATAGGAAAATATGAGATTGTCCTTGAAAATAGGATGGCTGACTAAGGACTAGATGCAATCTTTCATATGGCAAAGTCCTGGGTGATTGAAGCTACTACGATTTCAAACAAATTGCATCCATGCATGCATGCATGCATGCATACATACATACATACATACATACATACATACATACATACATACATACATACACACATACACACATGCATACATACATGCATACATGCATGCATGCATGCATGCATGCAGGCAGGCAGGCAGGCAGGCAGACAGACTGACAGACAGAGACAGACAGACAGACAGACAGACAGACAGACATACATTCAGACATACTTTCCTGATCATCGTATCATTTGGGTTTTTCTTCTTCCAGGAAATTTTGGAGACATACATTATTTCCTTCATCTCATTTGCCTCTTGGTGATGGTCTCAAATGGCAGAAATCATATAAAAATTATCACATTACATACGATAAGTCATACATCGTCTCAAAGGAATAAGTCATCCATGCATGGTTAGCCAGCCTTTCCTGAAACTAGTTAGTATTTGTTTTTTCTGTTGTGCTTGTCAAACTTGTATGTAGCATTGTGTACATGTAGTCTTGTTTGTTTTACTGCCATACCTTTTTGTAGCTTAGCATGGTGTTGTTTGTTTTGCTTCCATAATTTTATGCAGCATAGCGTTGTTTATTTCACTGCCATAATTTTATACAGCAAAGCGATGTTTATTTCACTTCCATAATTTTATTTAGCATTATAGTATTGTTTATGTGTGTAATATTGTAACCTTATGTAGCACATGTATATAGTGTAGTTTGTTTCACTGCCATAATCTAATCTAATGTAATGCAGTCATAGCAACTATTTCTCATCTTAACATCCTATTAGCACTATTGGCACATACATATATGAAAGATACTGCTTCATTGGGTTTTGTCCATTTGCCTCAATACATTTATAATGTTCACACAGACACACATAGACAATGCGTGTACACACATACACATACTAGTATTTACATGCACACATACATGTATGTGCACATACACATGCACAGACATGCATACATACACATATACACACATACACAAATATGCACACCCATACACACCCACATACATGCACACACACACAGCCACCCACACACACACACAGCCACCCACACAGCCACACCCACTTCCATCCACACACACCTACACACCCCACACACCTTTCATATCTTGCTCAAAATTTTCCCCTGTGTGGATTTCTTTTGCACATATCACATAAAAAATGAAATGGGACATGGCTGCCATCTTTTTTCTTACATTCATTGCATATATAGAGACTCAAATCTAGTATTTAGGCTAACTTACAAGTTACAGTCACTGAGTAGCTTGGCGATTGAATAGATTCAATTGCAATGGCAAATTTAAAATCATGCCATTTGTTTACATAGTACATTATGTAGTAAGACCTCAGATCTCTGTTCTCTGAAGGTTGTCAAACAAATGCTGAGGGGGATGACAGTATCTCTGACTTTATCTCTGAGACAGGCATCCCCTTGACATTGCCTTTGGTGCTATGTGACCTTTGATCACTTTTATAACTTAGCAGAATGGCTCAAAGGTCTAGCAGCTAGACTATGTATACATGTAATACAGAAGTTTGTGTTGTGTTGGGATATACTTTACCCTTCAATCTGACTGTCAAATAAAATCTTGAAATTGGCTGTCCATATTTTACAAAGTACCATTCTAGTTGCTAGACCCTTGGGTAATTCTCCTAACTATAAAAGCAACCACAGGTCATATAGTGCCAATGGTGCTTTCAAGGGCTTGAGCCGCACACTGACTTACTGTAATCCAAGTAGCAACTACTGCCACCTAGTGGCAGATTGTGGATTTATTTTGTTTTTTGAAATTAGTTTATGCCACCAGAATTTCAAAGCCTGCGCTAACGTTATTAGATAGGTGATTTAAACCTGCACTAGCTGCAGCTTGGATATTTTTTCATCAAATAACCAAAGATATCTTCACTGAAAATTGGTCAATTATGTATAACAAGATCTTACAGCTGTTAATTAGTGGCCAATATTATTACAACCAATCATATTGTCTCATGTATATCACGTGATACACGATGCCATAGTATGATATGTACACTGAAAACTGAAAATGGCTTGGGTTCTTGTAGCCAAAATTTGATTTTGTCAGCGTATGGACAAGCTTGGAATGATATGAACAGAAGATAATTGCTTATATGTCTTGCCTGTCTGTGGAAGTAACGAATATGTTTTGTTAGAGCATGGACTGATGCTGTGTACTGTTAGATTACAAGTTTGTAGTTGTCAAGTTACACAACAGCCATGCATACAAGTAAGGTTACAACAAGCTGAAACCGGCCGATTCATGCGAGTTCATGCACAACCTGTAGTTATTGAAGTGTTGTTGATGACACTTTTCTTGATTTTACAAGGAACTAAACCTGGACTGAACTCTACAAAGCATGTACATGTACACCACAAATCTATTTGTACGACACTTTAGCACAGTGTACTCCAGGCCTGGGACTGTATTCACGGCACCTCATACTACTCAGTGCGGTGCTCATATTTTTGAAGTACTAAATTTACCAAATTCTTGTTTTGTACTCTTGAACTCCTTCAAATGTTTGTTATCCTAGTGGTTTTAATGAGACTAGTAACGTTACACAGTTCTTTAGAATCACCCGTTCACATAACACAGCAAGTTCAGTGCATCTAACTGTCCATGCTTGCTGTCCACGCTATGCCTGTTTACACACCCTTGATACAGTCAGAATATACCATTGCTTCAAGGGCATGACCCTATAAAATTGAAATTCACTCACAGTGGCATCTTCTAAAGTCATTTATTTATTTCAGTGACAAACCAACGTCACACATTGCATGCATCGGGTACATATTATGAAATGTGTTTTGAATAACTATGTTGTTTGATTGGGTGGATCGTCGTGATGTTATTGCTCATGAATATTTATTACTTTTACAAACTACTGAATGGTACAATGTAAAGCAGCCAGAGTTTCATATTTCGTTGCTTCTGCAGAAATATGTGCTATGGCTTGCAAGCATGGTATGAACTACATTCAGAATACCTTGATGACTGATATTTTCACAAGACTACTCAAATAGTTGAACCATTTGTAGTGAATTCGATACTACCGGTACATGATATGTCCTGTATGACTTACAAATGTACATATACATAATTAAATTATGTAAAATTATATGATCACAACTAAACCCAAAATAGTTCAATCAAATTTATTTGATACTATAACGATATAGCCTGTAGGCTTTATAAATATTTATACAGAACTAAAATGTAAAATTATATGGGCGCAACTGAACCGTACGTTAGGCAGATGTTGAGTTACTAAACCAAACATCTGCTACATTATGTAGCTATTTACTTGTTTTCAGTGTAAAAAGATTTCACAATATAATGACATACAACATTACATTCAGTTTTCACCCGAAATTCATATTTTATGAGGACTTGTATAGTGAATAAAACTTTATTCAGTACAGCCATATGTGAATGCTGAGCTTGTTTACTGTGCTGTCGAGATACATCATTAGCTGGTCGTACTTTCTGTCGTAACAATTGAATATTTACACTCAATAGCCTGGTCGGTGACAGCGTGCAGTCTCTTCAACTATGATAACTAGTGAGACTATCATTATTCGAATGAATCAGTATGTAAATATACACGCGGTACGCCATGTGATGTGTTAATTTACATGTTATTTATGTATGTTTTATGTAAATTTAACCCCATGGGTGCTGGATAACTATGATAATGACTTTTAGGGGTGTAAATACGTGAATCGTATGAAATTTTTCTCAACACAAGCAGAGTATACGAGGGCTGGGAGGTATGACCAGCTAACGATGTGTCTCAACAGCACACTAAACAGACTAGTGAACGCTTCATTGTAATCAACAATGTAAGAGTAAATATAACGTTACAAAAAATTTAAATTTTCGTGAAATGAGCCAACTGTAATGTGTTTTATTTTGTGTAGTCATCATTCCAGTCAAATTCGTCTGTTGTATATTTTCATGAATGTATTGCATCTCTTTTGAATCAAGAGACTCACTAAGTGTATTATGTACGCTACAGAAAGTGAATTTGAACTTGAATTTGACAATGAATTTGAATACGTACAGGCTGAGAATATGAAAAATAAAAAGTAAAAGGCTATGGAAAAAACAAGGATGAAGAAGAAAGTTATTTAAAAAACGTAATCATCAAATAGTTTTCAAATTTTTGTTCTTCTTAGAGTTGCATCATTGAGAAATTCTTTGTCAGGTCAAACTTAGATATTTCTTTACCGATTGACTCATTGTAGTGTTTTGAAATATTTCCTGACATGAAAATTGTTTTCTCTTGGTACAAAAGCTTCAGTTGTCCTTGTAGTATTTTGCAAGCCTGTATCATATTTTTGAATTTTTATGGAAGGTATAGGACTAGTGAATGAAATCTGACGAATAGCTGCATCCTGAGTTAATACAGTAATATCAATTACTCTTAGAACGTATCCTGCCCATGCAGTCCACAACCTTGCCCCTGTAGTCCCTAACTTGCCTATAAATGCACATTGCCCTGACCTACACTCCCTAGCTTGCTTACAAATTCAAATTTAATCCTCCGCCTGCCAAGCTGCATTATAGCCACTGTTCCTTGTTAGAATGGACTACTTCAATAAAAATCGATGAAAAGTCAAAAAATTAGATGGATTGAAAATTGAAATCCGTTTAAGCATTTAAAAAGAATTTGACATTTACGGATATAGTAGCTTAGAAGTGAACAAAAATTTGGTTGTACATCTGCCCTATAGTCAGTTTTAATAATATCACTCAAGTCCACAAAGTACTGTTTAATGTTATGTGTGTCTACAAAGCCAGACAGTGACAATTAATCCCAGGATAAAACCAAAAAGCACTCTCTTGCTAAATAGTTTTCCATGTTACCTGTGTGTCTAAAGAGTCAAACGACCACATTTAATCCGATAATATAGATGGAAAGCACTTTTCACTAAATACCATGATTTGTTATAAAGAATGCACAGGTACGCAATCAGACAGCCTGAATTAAGCCATGGGTTGAAACCTAAGGCAATCCTCTGCTAAACTCCCTTCCATGTTGTGTTTGTTTTATACAGTTAGACAGCATGAGAATTAGTCAAAAATAAATGAAAAGTTCTCAATCACGACTTACCGATTCTGTCTTATGCTTATATGTCTTACAAGTAAGACAGCTAGAAATAATCCAGGAGTTGAACTGGAAAAATCGTGTGTTATCTATCGATCTACTTTATATCAGCTCATAAAATGGTTTTTAGTTTTTCACTGTCTCTAGGCAGTATCATGTTATGATAAGCTCTAAAGGAATCACTTCTAACAGTAATACAAAGTAAAGTCTTGAGTGAATTGTCAGAGATGAAGTAGAAAGGAAATGTGTCAATCAACGTCAGTGATTGTTCACTTCGTTGGCTCAAATCATGAACAGATCGTTGATTCTTTGATGGCGGTGTTAATAGGCGAACAGTATAGGTTCATCACAGAGATTAGAACATTAACAGTAACATACTGTGAAGTTCAAGGTTTGCGTTGCCATTGAGGCACTGTCATGTAACTACATCTGGCAATGGCAATGACCTTGCATACATGTAGTGGTTACAGTTGACTGTGGTAATTGGCATGTTCAACAGCATGTGTCAATCAGGGCGAGAGCTGTTGTGGGCTACACTTCAATTACTGTGTATTGTATCTATCACAGCCTAATGGATGACCCTGTATGAAGCAATACTGATAATGGTTGAATTAGAGAAAACAGTCCCAACTGACATGGTGTGAATTACCATAACTTCCAAGCCATTGCACTTCAATGATAGCGCATGACGAGGCAAGGCAATGATGGGAGATGAAACAACTTTGAAAAAAATGTACCTAAATGCTAATATGTAAATACCCATAGCTTTTAAGCCATTACTAGTCAATATTATGACAAGGCAAGGAAGGGAGAGAGATGAAGTACTGTGAAAAAAATGTACCTAAATGCAAATTTGTGAATAATCATAGCTTTGAAGTGATTGCACTTCGATAATATGACAAGCAAAATGTTGATGAACTACTTTGGAAAATTAGCCTGAAATTGTAAAGGGTAGATTATTATAAAAACTCTGACCATTGCCCTCGTTACGAATAGTGCAAGACTTCAGTTCTAGATATCGTTGAGTGCGTAAAACTAGTCCCAAAATATAGGATTGTATGGATTAACATACATTCCAAGTCACTGCTGTTCAACGATAGCACACAGCTACACATGTCAATAATTGAGATGGACGACTTTGGTGAAATGATCCCCAGTGACGATGTGTAGATTACTATGCGTTTGAGGCAAATGGCTATCAACAATAGCACAGAAGTAGAAAAGGCAATACTGGAAATTGGTGAATTAGTAAAAACAGTCCCAAATGATGTAGACGAGATTGCTTGCTGTTCCTGCAAAACTCCACTTCATCAATAACGCAGGACTTGACGAGGCAAACCAATTGAAGTCTGAGATGAGAGTGTGATACAATGTGTGCGAGTACCAGTGATGGAATTTAAGAATGAGAGGTTATGCATTGTGTCAACAGAATTGGATCACAAATAATATATCAATCCCCACCCTCACCCACACCTGTATTTCACAAACTTGACAAAGTGTCCCTAGACACAAAGAATTACATAAAAAACTCAAAATGAATTCATTTTGTTTGTTTTACAGGACATTTTGGAGTCATATAGCCATGCCCTCAGGGCATCCTTCAGATGGCAATGGATACCAGTGGCAATTTAACTATAGTAAAACAAGCAATGGCAATTGCCATGTATGACATGAAACCTGAAGAAGGAGAAGAAAAAAGACAAGGGGGAGCTTTTATAGTGAACTTGAACATTTACTTCAAAATAAGCAGACAAATATGCAATGTTTTAGTCAGAGAGGATTCACACGTACAGGAATATACAATGTTTTGGTGAGAAAAATACAGATTTCTTCCATTGTGCTTGCTACATCACAGTTAGCCTCACTCAACTGTTACAACACACACTCTGTCTCTGAGTAATTGTAAAATGCGGAAAGAATATGTCTATTTCTGTGATGCAAGGTACAATTTTTAAATCAATTGCTAGTGCTAAATTTTATCAGAAAACATTTGTATCTAAGATTGTAAAATCTGGTTGAGTTGTTAGATATTAATTCTATCAACTGTGTGTGTATGTGTCGAACATAGAAATAAAACTAGTAACCGAAAAGATTTTCATACCTAACTTTGCACACTTAATAGTATCCATAGCATTGCATACATGGTCATTTGTAACAGTTTACTGAGATGGGTTGTAGTTTCATTCTCGAATGCATAAACAATGTAAAATATCTTTTTACTAACTTACAGAAATTATGAAATTGAAATGAGTATCTTCAAATTCTGCTTTTTATACCAAGTAATCCATGATATGAGCAAATGCATATGAAATTGAAATACTGTAGAATGTGCAGTGATAGGCTATGCACATAATATAGTTGCCATTTTGTGATTTAATTTAATAATTTATTCGTCTGGTGATTGTATATTTCTTGTCAAAAGTAATCGAATGTTGTGACTTAAGTTTTTTTAACACAGAAGTCGATTTTGTACACTTTGTTACCAAGATAACACAACTCATGTATGCTGTAGTGCCATTAGAAAATTTTCAAAGTCATTTTTTTTACTTTTAATAAAAAAAATGGTGTGCTATTCAGTGATCACCTCAACTTTAGTTTTCCCTGAAAACTTTTTTTTTTTTTTTTTTTAACGTGTTTGGAGAAAAAGCTTGTGTAAATAAGTTCCAAATCTGAAATTTAACCAAAATAACTCAAAATTATCAAGGATGTCACAACTCTTAAAAAGATGCAATGTGTTTTATTTGGACCTATCTTAGATAGTCTAGATGCTATCCATGGCTTTGATATCTCTCTCCCACTCACGTCTAGTCAAATGAATGTATATGCAGAACAATTTTCTATGCTAACTTTTAAATTACCACCATCACCACCACCACCACCAGCTGTTTTTTTTTTCAAACTTGAAGATGGCACATACAATTTAAATATAATTTGCATATCAGGGTCATGTTTTTCTTGAATAAATTACCCAAATACAGGCACCTGGCAATGTGTGATGGGATATACTGCTGATGTCCACGTTGCACATTTTTGTCAGCATATGGTCAAGCTGAATTTTCACCAGATTTTGAGCCATTTGACTAGACATTGGTAATGATCGCTAGATTCAAAAGCCAATGGTTAGATGATAATCTGTATCTTTGACTGCAAGATTTGTCACTATACAATTCTTTAGTCAATTGTTTATAAGTAAGTTTGTGACTAGTAAGAATAGACACAATGAAAGACCGTGCAGATTGGCCTTATCCAGGCTGTTTTTTGTCATCAGAACAAAACATATTTTTAGTAGTATTTAATAATGATGTCATCTCTTGATTCTATCAGTCGATTGGTCACTATTGGAACACTATTTGCATATCAGAGTTTGATTGACACCCAGGTTTTTAAAAATTGTACTTAATGTCCTGTGTGATAAATAAATGGACAAACTGTTGTGGAGAACACTCTGTGTATGTTAATAGCTTACATGTATGTACTTAGTGTATAATACAATAATGATAATTGTAGCAGTATATGTTGTTTTTGTATTTTTGTGTGAGTGTATTTGCCTTAATGAGATAAAGCTGGAATGAATGAATGAATGATGTGGCTATTCAGATTATCCAGCTAGTAGGGCTAAATACTGCATGCACCACCTGCTTTCAAAGTTTTGTAAAGGGTTCAACTAGGTAGCCATAGGAACAGAGAACACAGAGCTAGTTGTTTGATTATCATTATACAAACCCTTTAACTACTACTGGTAAATAATTGATGGAAATTTCATTGACCCAAGCTATGACCCTTGACCTTTGTATTCTATATGACATTACATTCAAAGAATGGTATATTCTGTAAACAGTCATGTACCTAGGACTGGGTTGTGCACATAAATGTACCAGTTCTAGAACCACAGGGAATGTACTATACTACTACTACTACTAGTACTACTACTACTACTACTACTACTACTAGCTGTGTTTGAAGTATCCCTGTACTAGCTCTGGTAAGCACACTGCTGTAACATACTATGTGAAAAATGGTAATGCAGCATATGTTTTTTATAACATATGTACAAGAGCTTTCCCCCCACAGCTTTGTCCTAGCCATGTGAGCATTGCTGTAACAGGTATTAATTATCACAGCCATGTACCAGCTGTGCTAGGAATGCTGATTGGATGTGAACAACAGGGCTGCTACAGGGTATGATTCTACTATAGTTTGTACATGGATGTGCACAACTATGCATTGTGTGTGCAGTACACATCTATGATACAGGGATGTGCAAAAGTCTTGACGCAGATGATATGCACATGAGCTACAGCCATGTAATAGGCATACTTTTTGCAGCTTTGTAGCAGGGCTGTGAAAATACATGGTTGGTATGTGACTGTGCTCCTCTTCCAAGCACTTAGGATGTGCACATCCTAGTGCCAGGAGGTTCAATGTCGCCTGTGTAGTCCAAGATAGATGTGACCCCTGACCTTTGTATTCGGTATGACCCTATGGACGTCTCAGATAACCTAACCTTGACCTTTGTTTTCTGTAACTAACTTCTAACCTTACTATACACGCTGGTTAGTCATGCACAATTCCAATATCACCACTCTTGATAATTTGCTACAAAATGAAATACATTCTCTCTGCAGTTTGTATAGGTTTTTTTTTATTCAGGTGTTACAGCAGTTTGAACACTGTCAAAGAAAGGGATGAAACTCGATCCACCTCATGCCTAATAACCAAGGAAGACAGAGACACTTTCCATTATAAGGCATTTAGATGGTTGAAAATGAAAAACATGAGACGAGAATG
Organism: Glandiceps talaboti; assembly: GCF_964340395.1. Taxonomy (NCBI): domain Eukaryota; kingdom Metazoa; phylum Hemichordata; class Enteropneusta; family Spengelidae; genus Glandiceps; species Glandiceps talaboti. The sequence goes on along the minus strand of NC_135563.1, from coordinate 5,646,352 downwards.
GTAGAAGAAAATGAGTGGTTTCACCTCTGAAAGCACTTCCTTTCTTTGACTAAATCTAGATGTACCTTACAGGATTCTTTTCTCTGATGAATATGAACTGGGAACACGCAGACTTCTCTGCCTAGCTTTGTGATTTAGGAAAAGGCTTTAGTGTACTATAGTAACGTTTGATTAGTCCTTGTGTTGCACCTGAATTTGCAACTTTTAGATCGCCGTACCTTGACTAGAATACAACGAATCAATCTTAAGGCGTTTCATTTTTTCTCACTGATTTTCTGCCCACAGTTGTAATAAAGCTATGTGTGCTGAGTGAGAAGGATTTGAAATATTTTTGTTCGATGAAATATGTTGTTTCAAAGTCCGTATAAGTATACATGAGTAAATACATGAGTAAATAAAAATACCAGATACACTATATATACATGAATAACTATATTGTTATTGTCTAGATCTGTATGTATAATGATATATTGTAACATAGTTTAGTATACAAGCCCATCTATACATATGTACATGTATAGATAATGGAAGCTATATAGTTCGTTCGTTTGTTTATTTTGTTCCGGTTCCTGGACTTCCTGTGATGAAAGTTGTGAAGAGCGTCGGAAAATATGGATGAGTAAACTATTAAACTTGTTTTTTCAGCTCTCCTCGCCCCTTCCCAATCGTCAGAAGCGGGATATATGTTTTGTTCGCCTATGAGTCCCTCCGCCCTTTTTCAACTATTTCGTGTGTCAGTAAAAGTAGAATGGACTGGACTGTGTCGAGGCTTCAGTTATTGCCGAGTTGTACGTTTGTATGTTGCCATGAAGATGCCAAAAGTTCCGAATTTAAGAAAAGGTGAATTTATATTGCGCCACACATACATTTGTACGCAACCATATCTGTTAGAGTGACTCATTTTGTTAAAAATGTTTCCCATTACCTGACCGACCTAGAATTTCAGCTCCGACATCAGAATAAAGATTCTTTTTATTTTCGCCCGCCCTTAATATTTTGCGGAACAGCGCCCTCTCTGGCAAGAATAAGTAAATGTCCGGACTGTCGACGTCATCTATAGTCATGGTGGTGACGCGACGACACTTGTTCACGAACAGAGCATTTTTTTGCATTACAAGTTATTCAAGTAGGGGGGGGGGGGCTTGTTATAGGAATCCAATAAAAAGAAGATAGAGGAAAAGGAAAGGCAAAGAAACATGATGAAGAAGATAATTTCTTGAACAGCACCGTGTGCAAAATATATCCATTCAAACTTACGATTTAACTGATAGCTATGTCAAAATCACTGGCTTTAACTTGGTTTTCGTACAATGTATGACAACAAATTTGAGTTGAAACGCTATCTACTATTTATTTTGCAAAGTATCCTACAATGTCTGTTAACTTGGCAGTTCAACTGATAGACTTCGATTTAGGCATCCTCTTCAGGGACTCGTCGTAAGTCTCCCCGGGACTCTGAATCTGGTTTATCTCGTCATGCTAGATGAACTGCAAACGCAGGTGTCTTAAAAAAGTAATCGTTTCGTGGTCGTCTTCTTTGAAGAAGGTATATATTTGTTGTGGTTGGCCTGAACTCGTCCAATCCCAGTAGGGTTACCACTTTGACAGCCCATATGCATTTTCAAATTGATATGTTTATTAAAAATACCCCTATGATGAATTTTGCAATAAGCGATTTCTTCCCCTCACAATCGCTTCTGTTTAATTACAGTCCGCCACTAGGGATGGTATATTGATTGATAGCTTCGCTTCATCGGATAAATTATGGCTTCCATTAGCAGAAGCTAGAATTATAATGGCGTGAATTACCATTGACACCAAATTTTTACGACTCGGAAGTTACGATGTAGAAATAAGCTACAAAGGGAATGTGCGTTGATGGTATCACCGACGTCAAACTAACTTATTTTATTAACATAATTATATTGCTGGAAGTGATTCGGCATACCAATTCACCTCCATTATAGTACAGACCTACAGGCATTTGCTAACCGTGAAATGTTTCTGAATGTAATAAATAATCGTTTATATTGATGTCCCTGGTGATATTATCTGTAAGAATCGCATAATGCACATCTCCTGTCTGGCTAACACGTAGTATGACTCGTGATGCTTAGCAATAAATTTTGACGATCTTACGTTGTATTTGAAATATAATGTATATTCTGTGTCAGGGTATTATGAGGTACTTATTATTCTGACTCTCTCAGATATATTTTGAAAACATAAATCTATATGATATATTGTTATATATTTTCTACTAGAACATTCAATCACGAACGCGTCCCTCATAAGGCATAAAAAAAAATTGTGTGGTTCCGATTACGCTCAATTTTAGAATAGGGCGGGTAGGTAGATTTTATATATATATCTTTATTTTTATACGTGAGTGTCTAGTTCAGGAAGTTTTGTTGTCCGTTGTTTTCCATATCGCCTCAGTGTTTATTAATTAATTATTGGTGTCTTCTCATTAGATGTACTGCCATTACAGATTGGAAGAATAGTTTAATATTGTCTTTTTAAGTAGATGTCTGATCAGTTTCCGTATTTACTATTTCTTGTGAGACTTTTCCCTATTTTATTATTTTTTTCTCGAATACGTAAAAAAAAGTTAGGACCGGCGTGAAAAACTAGGTAGGGTCGGGTAACCGGAACCAAACAATATTTTTCTTAGTCCTACGCCTGGCTCCGTTTCCCATCTTACTGTACGGACAATGTCTTCGAAGCAATCACATCATTACAATCAAGTTATATTCAATTTGCAGCACTTCTTCCGTTATCAAGTTATCAAATTCATGTTCACAGCCTGTGAATTCGTAAATTTAACCATTGACCATGAGAGATATGATGAATATGCTAGTAAATTATCTAGCATCATGCGTGCCATGATTTACAATTTACGCGATAAGTTTTGGTGCCCGTTCACATCTAATTGATACAGTGCACAAATCTCCGGGGATTTTGTTAAGCATCACTTCACCGTGTACATCGATGTATTAGTTCTCATTGGAACGTCTCCCAACGGGCACAACTCGTTTCCCCGAAGTAACTAAAAGCGTTATCGAATGTTTTCCACGCGGATTACTTCTGGAAAAAGGTTTGCTACAAAGTAGAAGGCAATGGAATGATAAATTGTATACAACTCTATATGATATAACTTGATTATTTTTTTTAATCTTTGGTACCTACTTATAGCTTGATTGTGCTCGCCTCCATACATACTAAGTCGAACTACACGTTCCCTGTCTCATGTTTGGTGGACCCCCTCCTTTTTAAAAATAGAATATCCCGTGGTGTTTAATCTATACCAATGTTTCAATTTTTAAAACATGGAACCTTAAGGGGATTGCTTATTTCGAGAAATGTTTCATTTTCACTTGCGTAACTCTTACTCATGCATTGCCGTGTTTTAATTTTTAGACAACGCATCATTAGTGATGGTCAATTGTGAGCAGACCTTGATGTATGATCTTTACTTACAAAAACACTGCAAAAATTAATCAGTTCTGACAGCCAAAGAACGTGACGAGGCAGAGCGCACAGACTCGTTCAATGCGAACTACTACAGATGCATGGGTTGCTGAAAGATGTTCAGAACTGTCATTTGATGTAGGCTTATGCACATCACGTGTGTCTGACACAACTTATTGACAGTTACATATTCAGACAGAGACACTAGTAGACACTGCGACACCTTCGAAAAACTTTCAATTATCCAAACCATGTGAAAGTATTGTCCTGAACACAGAAAGCTCTCCATTGAATTCGTCGTGGCTTGAAAAAAAGGAGATTCATCACTCGCGCGATATAACCGGGTAATAGCAACACTACAATGAGCATGCGCAACTGTTACAAGTTTAGGCCCTCCAAGTATCGTATTCAGAAATACATAACTGTCTTCTCCCGGCATGACATGATAAAACTTTTTAACTACTTTTACCAGCAAGAAAACTTTCATGTGACAAGCTGTCTATCAATTGTCGGATGTCAGGAAATGTATATACAAGACGTGCTAGTTCAATAAAGTTTGTTCACATTGGTCTCTGACCTTTACATTTGAGAGACTGGGGAAGAGATGAAAAAAAATTAAAGCGAACATTTCCTAGTATCCCATCGTCTTCGATTTAAAGCAGATTTGCTATTTTCCATTTTCAACAAAACCCACCTACTTCGTCTGTTGGAAAATTTAATAACCCAAAGTTTTTTTTCCAGATGAACAGTGGATGTTTTCGTTATTTATGAAAAAGATTCGATATGTCAGGTTTAATGAAATTCAGCTTGGGATTGTTTGCGAAATAAAGCCTGTTAGCATTTCCATGGACTCCTAAATTGATCTGAGATCGATTAATCGGAAATAAACGTCAGTAAAGGAAAATGACTGGCGCTTTATTTCCGGTGAACAAGCAGTGTTATCGGATCTACGCAGGTGGGGGGTCAGGGGGATGTTTTGATGAACGGCAAGATAAATGAGGATGAAAGAAAATCGGGGTTTCAACTGCACGTGGTGATGAATGACTGATGTACTATCTAAAGTAAAGTGAGAAACAATTAAGCTTCACTTTCGAACTTTAGAAGGCAATCTCCTGCCTTTCATCTAATTTAATGCCTTTTTACCAATGAAATCTGCCAACTTGGGAAGGTTTAATAGAACGACGAGGCAGGCAGGTGAAATTGATTTTGTTATTTTACGAAAATCCATTATAGTGTTCTACGAAGTTTAGCAATGGCACATTTTGTCATCCGATAATAGTCAAGAAATGAAAACACACAATATTGACACGTAAAAATGATGCTTTATCGAAACCCAAGTATTGACGGAATCGATTCATTCACGTCGTCAAAGTAAGTGTATTTACGTGCACTTTATATCTAATGCTGTAAGCATTAAATTCAGCGCTGAAGTTTTTATACATTTGCGATCAAGTCGCATCGATCCAGCAAATGTATTCCAGACAACATGGCGTTTACCCACGAGGAAAGTTCAGCTAGGTTCTTTACGTCCCTAGGGTACTAAGAACACAATATTCTGCCATGTTTTCAGCTAATTACTGTCAGGATAGGTGACATGTATGTAAATTGAGTGATTTTTGTCATGTTTTAAGATGTCGTATATCTTCCATCAATCAAAAAAGAATATTCTTAACGTCAAATTAATTTTAATCAGTAAGAAAATAAACCTCCGTACGTTTGAATGAAGAAGGCCAAATAAAAAAATGCGTGTTTCCGTTAACCTAACCGACCCTAGTTTAAACCTTCGACCCTAAACATTTTTAACATTAAAAAAAAAAGATAAGAAAATTCTTTTTCTTCTTGGCTTTCATGCACGTCTGTTTTCTTTCCCCAGCGATGTCTGTACATATGTCATCAAACTATTACAGATGCGGTATTTCTCATTTCTGACCCACATCTTGTTCGTTTTTGGGATCGAAGAAATATTTTTCAAAAACAAAAAAACAAAGGTAAAATGAAATAAAATGAAATCCACACCTACCTACCCTATTTTCTGAGGCCATGTTATCGGACACACACAATTATTTTCTTCCCCGCCTAACCACAATCAGTTTGTCTAGTATTTGACATTTGTCAAACACAATATTTAGTGGTATAAAGATTGCGATTCAGGAGAACCAGTCTCAACTGAGTAAAGACTAAGTATTTAACCTGAAATTCATCTCAGGAATAAAATCTTTCAACTTTTGCTGTTACTTTGTTCAAGAAAAATCCAACCTATTCTCAGTTGAAAATGAGAGAGAGAGAGAGAGAGAGAGAGAGAGAGAGAGAGAGAGAGAGAGAGAGAGAGAGAGAGAGAGAGAGAGAGAGAGAGAGAGAGAGAGAGAGAGAGAGAGACAGACAGACAGACAGACAGACAGACAGACAGACAGACAGACAGACAGAGAGAAAGGTCAGCGTACATTTTTTTCAAATAGAGGTCAATGTTATCAAAAAACCAATATGGCCACCCGATACTATATAGAAAAATAACAGATCGTCGACCTCTTCGAAAGCAAGACGGTGGACCCTCACATTTCTTGTACTATATTTTCAAAATGACCAACAGAAAGCTTCCATATTGGAAAGTTTGGAGAGAATTTAACAATTTTGAATGTTCACTGAAATTCGTCATCGAGGCCTAGGCGCAATCTACCTTAAAAGTACTAACAGGCTTATGATTCATCACTAATGATGTATTTGAGCACTAAGTGAACAGCTTACAGTGGATTTCAATAGTTTGGATAGAAATATGTTCACGTTGACGCTTACATTTAACGTCCATTCATTCCTTATTACCGAGTGCAAGGACGCCAGTATCAGTATCAAGGTGGTGTGTTGTACTATGCATACATTACAGCAATCATATAATTATGTAAATTAACTGGTCTAAATATACCAAGGGAATGATACATATAAGTAAACATTTTGTGGGTACAAATAAAAAGAAACGCCTAAGCTCTGTCGGATATCATTTGCACTACCTTCTTGTTCATTTTAGTAGGGAAACAGATGCGAAATAAATGGTCATGCTCACGTGAATTACAAATGACATTCACCGACAGCGTTTGCTCTTCGGTCAACCATTGTACAGATAAAGGTGTACCATCAAAGGATACGAAATATTATGTCTTGAAAGAAAGAATATGAGTAGATATGTACAAAGGTGTATATTTCTCATAAAGTACAAACAAATAAACAAACAAACAGACAAACAAACAAACAAACAAAACAAACATGTTCTTTCATATGCAATTTGAGCTTATTAAAACAAGATTAGCTCATACACGCTGATTGAATTGAAAAGTGTTCATATCTCTTATATGTAATTAAACTTGTCCTCGTAAAGAGTTTGATAAATATATCGGCTTAATTTTATCAAAGTATTTCCTATAGTAAATAGGAGTGAAATTTCATTTCACTTTGTACCTAATTTTTTACGACTATGCAAGCAGTGAAATAAAAACTCAAATCATATGCAAATTAATACAATTAATATGCATTTCCAGATAATTATAAACATGGTTTATAGATTGAGTTACTCCCATGCCTTCGTAATTTATACTACCAATAATTGTTAATTGATATGCAAATTCTTTAAGCCAAATATGTAAGTGGGTCATTACTCTGCCAAAGCTGTGTGCTTTCACAAATTTCATCTCCAAGGAAAGTAATATGATAATAGAAGAATAAAATGCAAAGTTAATGAAGTAAGTTCCTTAACCTTAACCTGAACAGAATGGATTCATGAATTATTTTTCTGCTCAACTAGTCATGTCATCACTGGGTTTACGCTTAGTAGACAATTGTTCGTCATGATGCAAGAGAGCTTTAAAAGAAACCAAAAATAATTATATAAATTAAGGAAGTTGATACATACAAAGAATACCATAGTGAACTGATCATATACTAGCCTACACAATCAGTATTCCTGTACCTAAGTTCATATACTCTTGCAAAGGTTTGTCATGATACCAAGGAAAGGGTTAGAATGCGATCATTGATATGCAAATTAAACTCATTGATATGCATGATACACACACAGAGTGACCCGGACATCAATACTATTCGATACAATTTAAAACTTGGTTAAGATGAAACCTGCGGTTATAACGATCCTGAAGACGCAATCAGATGAATTAACTTTCCATAGTGTCTCCTTGGAGACCATTTACATGTAATGAAGATGTCTCGTGTTTACATTTGCATGTTTATTGGCGAACACCACACCACGCTATATATTTAATTTGGAATATAGTTATTTGTTGACGTGGCAACGTATCACTTTTGTTGTCATGCTCTCTGTGTAACTGCATTACGTAAGGTTATTGCATTCTTGATAGTCTTTGCGTTAAAACGTATGTAACAAAGTAGAGCACTAAAAGTCAACATGTTGGAGTCGAGTAGCTCTGTTCAGAGAGCACCGTAGTTAATTCAAAATCTTTGGACTGAACATTGAAATGTCCCTATATGCATGAAAACTGGAAGATACACTATTCTAGGCATTGTGACTGTTAGGTATATGTTTAGAAAATCGTATGTGTTTCTAGTAGAGGCTACTTGGCACACTATTCTTAGGACGTGACTTAATGCATACATAATGTTTACGATGCTTGTGTTTGTACATATAGAACATGTCTATTTGTAGCATCTTACATGTAAAAGGATTCTCTTGTATCGTGTCTTATAAAAATACCCGCCAGTAAATGTATATTTATTTTCACTAATGCCTGTAGCCGTCGCTGCTATTACTCATACAAGACATGGCGAGTCCGTATTCACAAGACTATTCCTGGCTACATGAGCTAATTCAACACTTGGGACGGCTCGCTAGTACATTTCTTTGTATTAGACAAATACAATGACGTGGATGGTTCGTGAGGACAGGCAATTACATTTACGTACAAGTTGGCTGTATATCTTCTTTCACGAGACTAATTATGGCGGTACGTGCAGACATTGCGTGCTACAGTAAAAGTAATAGCATTGACAATTACCTCGTTTTTTTTGCTGTGGCACAGACAAGGGCTCAATAAACACTTCGACGCATGATATCACACGGAGTAGAAATTCCACTACTCAAAACATTAGCTTCATGAAAATTTAATAGACAGTCCAGACTTGGTTTATACCGAAAGACGTGACGCCCTGGCATCATCAAACCAACAAAACCAACTAATCACCTAACCAATCAACAAGACAAACAAAAAGACAGACAAAAACAAACAAACAAACATACATACATACATACATACATACATACATACATACATACATACATACATACATAAAAACAAACAAACAAACAATCTATCTAACAATCAATATAGCTCTAACAATCAATATAGCTATATGATGAACTGAATTTGAGGGAAAAAATTGACACGTGCAACTAGTAGGAGTCATACATGTATGTATGTATGTATGTATGTATGTATGTATGTATGTATGTATGTATGTGTGCATGATAGCTCTTTAATTGAACTATATACGGCATAAATTGAATCGACAATAGAAATGTCATTCTAAGATAGTAATTCTATTGTTGTTTCTTCTTTCTAGATTGTTGATAATCATGTCATAACTACCATGTCTCAGAAAGTAATTTTATAAATAATTCAAGGTGTAATTCGCGACTTTTTAACTTTCATACTTGCCATTACAAGCACACCAATTTGACATACATAGACATGCGCAGGACGCGGCTTTCCCTTTGTGAACCCACAGATTAAATGCAATATCGTTAGTAAAACAGTGATGCTATATATAAGTACTGTATTATTGATGCTCGACCTGTAAGCGTCCTTGGTTTTGAGGTATATTAAGTATTTAAAATGAAGCCTTGATGAAACAAATTTCATTTTACATTTGATATAGCACATGTTAGTTTATGATTGCTTTGCAAATGATACAGTCCTAGAAAATGGGCCACCCAATCCCACACTTGGATTACGACCATTCCTCCTCCACCCCCCTCTCTCTCTCTCTCTCTCTCTCTCTCTCTCTCTCTCTCTCTCTCTCTCTCTCTCTTTCACACACACACACACACACACACACACACACACACACTCACTCACTCACTCACTCACTCTCGCGTTTATCCATCCATCCATCCTGTCTGTCTGTCTGTCTGTCTGTCTGTCTGTCTGATGGTCTCGCAGTCTGTTAGTCTATCTCTCTGTGTGATTGTCTGTCTCATTCTTTCTCCCAAAACGTCTTGTCTATACTTCATGTGTGTGTGTACTACAATTATAAATATATGAACACACAGTCTGAAGTACTCTTTTATATATAGCACTTTGAATATTGAATTAATACGAAGACTAACAAGTTTTCGTAGAACACACAGTCCACTGTATTTACGAAACATTTAGTCAATGAGAAACAGCGACATCGACACGCACACATAGACATATACACACATACACAGACACAGACACAGACACAGACACAGACACACACGGAACAGAGATAAAGACAAGGATATTCTAGATCTGTTCACAATGACCTTACATTCACGGGGCACCGGTCTTCAACTGAATGAAGTCGTTTGTGTGTTTTTTTCAGGATGGGTGCTTCATACCATCCTGTTCGGTCTTCTTTGATGTTCGACAGATTCCTAATGGCAATTTTCATCTGACGCTCCCTAGTTTTCATATCCGTCATTCTCCTGACATTTCCTTAGCAGACCCACTTTCGATATTTGAAACTTTTCAATTACACTAATAAGATCGAGATGAAACAAGACAAACAAATTAAAACAAATCTACCGCCATCGCCCACTTTCCGAACTCTTAACGACGCCAACACGATATGTTTTTTTGCTGACGCATGTATGTATGTATGTATGTATGTATGTATGTATGTATGTATGTATGTATGTATGTATGGATGGATGGATGGATGGATGGATGGATGGATGGACGGACGGACGGATGTGTGTGTGTGTGTATGTATGTATGTATGTATGTATGTATGTATGTATGTATACATACATACATACATACATACATACATACATACATACAGTAATGAATAATCTGATTTATCTTCTCACTTATCTGTAGTAGGTGGTATGGTAGACATTCTTCCCAAGGCCGATGAAATGTTTAACTGTGAAGCCAGATTGTGAACTGCATGATGGTGACAGTTATATGAAACACTTGGCATTTATCCTAAATTGCTGTAACTAGTCTTGGATCTAACCAATTATCTCCTTACGTCCTGAAAGGTACCTACATTACTAATATAACAGGCAATGTTTCAATTTCAGTTGACAGATTGGTTCATTATTACTTTCTTTCCCCGTCTCTACAAATACTTTATACTCGACATTTGATATACATTAGTCACATAATGACTAACTTTTAAGTAATTCTAATATCCTTTTGAGATATATTAGAGTGAATTGTTACACAGGTATAGAATATTTCATTAGAAATATACAATTCTGACCTTCAGAGTGAAATGTTGAGTTGTAATAATACTTTAACGTCATAATTATTGATCCATTCTGTCAAATTCGGACTTAAATGTCATTTTTGAAGCTTTCAAATAGTTTTCCTTTCCCATGTTCAAAAACTTACTTTAGTACACAATAATTGGAATGGCATAGATTCGATGTCTGCAGCTAAAGTACCGCGCTATTTACTGCAGCTTTTGAGTTTAAATATATTATACATAATTGTACACATATGATGTCAGTCTGGTTATCTAGATGATAATTTCAGATTGTATGAACTGTAATGACCTTCTCTGTTATTTGTACAATAATAGAGGATTGTCGTCCTCTGAGACTTACGATTCGAATCTTTTGAGAAGGGATGTGCCTTCATTTTCCATTCCATGCGAGTAATTTCATATCGAGATAATGATAGCTATATGTACTTTCATTGGCACTGTGATATAAGATATCCTATGCATGTATTCTCGTTAAGCTTGATGGGTATCACACACTCTGATAATATTAGTTGATGGACATAGTCAACATGATTTTTTTCAACGTCTTTTTTTCACCTTTTCATCACTAAATGTACTGACTCAACAGTATTCAGCTTCCACAGAAGGGTGTAGGAGAGGTAATGTAGTTAAATATTTACAGCTATAAGGCTTTGACATTCATATGTCTGTCTGTCTGTCTGTCTGTCTGTCTGTCTGTTTGTATTTATGACCCGGTAACGTAATAACAATTGATTAATTATTGTTATCATGGTTTTCTCTTAAAACGATAAAATATACTCAAAAAAATTATCCCAGAAGTAACCATTTTGAGTTTGTAAAAAGTATTTATACCACCCCGTGTTGTCTTTTTTGAGAACTACCAATACTTTGCCTTTTTTCAATGAAGCGTGGTAGGTTTTACTGAGATTGAGAGATGATGGCGTGGCTGTCGGTCTCACCTGAATGGTTTACACAGTGATGACTAAACTCAACCATTCATCATTACCTACCATGGCATTCTTGCTAATTCATCTATACTGCTATACAAAGTTCAATTATGCACTATTTATCACCGTGTCTGTACAGTTACATGATTTGACGATTTGGTTGATATCAACTGACATGACATGACATCACATCACATCGCATGGCATGGCATGACATCACATGACATAACATGATAACACATCACATCAAACCCCTCGCCTCACATCAGATCACATCACATCAGATCACACAACAATCACGTCACATCACATCACATCACATCACATCACATCACAGCACCTCACCTCACCCCACATCACATCACATCACAGCACGTCAGATCGCACCACCTCACAGCACATCACATGACATCAAACCACCTCACCCCACATCACATCACATCATGTCACATCACATCACGTCAGATCACATCACATCACATCACATCACGCCACTTCACTTCACATAGCATCGCATCGCATCTCATCGCATCATATCATATCATATCATATAGCATCGTGTCGCAGCACTACGTCATATCACATCACATCACATCACATCACACAAATTAAATGATATAACATAATATGACATGACATGACATGACATGGCATCACGTCACATACGTGACCGAACAGTATGTGAACTGAATGCCTCCCGTAAGGTCAATAACATGAACTATTCTGACTCTTTGCTCCTGTTCATGTGCGCATATATAGTTGTACAGAAAATGACCAGTTCATTGCATTGCATGCATATTGCGCCCACTCGTGTCAGAACTCTCTCATGATAGCAACAGCATTGTGAGATACATATAAATGCCATTGATATCCATGGCACACCAACCAAATGCAATTGATATGTGCACCATGGCATAATCAATCAATATAAGTACTGAGCTATGTGGGATTACCACTAATACATTGACAGCTTTTGCCCAGTTATTGGAAAACATTAGTTACTTATGAGATTAAACCTTAACTTGTAAATATTTTAAAACTATATTGCAAAGCTTAACTGTGTAAACAATTTGTACATTAAGCAATATCTTTTAATCTGATAGTAACTGTATGTATTAAAATAGAAGCAAACAAATTATAAGATATGAAAATTAGGCTAGCTGATTTCGCAATAAATAGTCCTCCAAAAAATGAATTTGTCATAGAGCCTGAAAACCAAACTATCCTATTTATAATAGGAAGTATATGTGTCCACGGAGATTGATGAAACCCCCTGTAATTGGAAAATATGCAAATTAGTCCATAATGTGCAAGTTACACTTTGCGACTCACATGTCATGACCTTATCAAGGTATCCGCCAAGTTCATTATAAATGACATACTTTATCATAATAAATGTCCTCAATTATGCACATAGTGCTGATCACTGCTTTAATACAATGTAACGTAAAACGTGTGGTGAACGGTGTTTCATTTGAGGGAGATATTGAACACAGACAGGCAGACAGACAGACAGACAGACAGAAAGACAGACAGACAGACAGACCGATATTGCTACTCAACGTCTTCCCTGAAGAAGGACAAGTGATTTCTTCGAAACATGTCTGTTTCTCAATCAAAAGTGGAAATAGAGAACTTGATGTGTATGAATCTTAGTGCTTCCGTTATGAATATGCATAGTATTATCTTCCATAACGGAGATAAACGGTGTGGCTGTCAGTCCAATAAAAGAACAAGAGAAAGTAAATGTGTGTACTTGTTGATGATGTTTTAAATCAAAAGCGCATATTTAACAGTGTTGATCCTAGCGATGCCTTGGAATTGTCAATTGAACTTGATGCCTGAAGGATACTAGCAGTGAACCATTGGAGATTCGAAAACGATTTGCCGAGATGTGCGCTTGTGACATCGACATCTTACCATCAGTCATGTTGTGTTTTCTTGACTTCGTCATAGAGGGCGTTTATTTTTGTTGGATTGAATGGAAGTCAAGAAATGTAGGGTCAGACGGGTCATAGGAATCAGACAAAGAGTGAAGCTACCCTAACATAAAAAATGCATTAACATGAATTTGCTTCGAACAACTCCCTGTTAAACCCACTCTTAGTAACACAAATCTCCCGTAATTATCAGCCTCAAACTTTACAACTGAAATAAAAACAATAATTTCAGAAATATCAAAAGTGATCCAAATAAAACTTGCCGTAAAGATGCCATTCAGATAATTATATTCCTTAGGGGTTTGAAAAGATGTTATCACGCTGGACTAATAAAACTTATATTGATACATAAAAACAATACAATAGCAACGTCTGACTAAGAAATGAGAATACGAGTAAATGTACACGCCTTATAGATATAAAACTCTGTACTATGCTGTGTACATATATGAAAACTAACGAATACATGTTAAACATTTCACTGACTAAGGACATGCAAAAATGTCTGACAGTTTTATCTCATATCAGTTTGGAGACCACTATATAATCTAGTACCGAAGGTAATTGTTCGAAAATGTCAATAACCTTCCAATTCCTTCGTTACTTGTAGACTCATTTTATATGCTAAAAACTTAATTACAAGATTACCATTACAAGATTAAATGAAACTTTCTAAGTTGAAGAATGATAAACGCAAATGAAATTATTGAAACATCGATTAATATTTCATGCACTATCAAGTTTGAAATCTATGCTATTAAAAATCTGTGACATGACGAAAATTGATATAAATCACACCACTCTTGTGATATCCCAAGACGATAACCTTGGTGCAAACAATCAGGCTCTGCTTAGTACTGTACGACGACCTAACATTCATGTTTTGATGACCTCTACCTGGTGTCAGGTCAAATTAATCTCACTGGTTAATGACGTATGTCGACAGACCCCAACTTTGACTTCTCACTCCCGAGGTTAGTGAGATCTTCGTGAAAGGCCATTCTGACATGACCCGTTGCACCATTACTCATATTAGAGACGGCAGGATCTCAGTACTGCGGAGGCACAATTTATCGGGGTTATTAATTTTCAGCACGTTTTTTTTCCTTCACATATAGCCCAGCGACTTGTATGCACAAAACTCATTTCCAGATGGTATGTGCTGTAGTAATAGCGCGCGCTTGCAATACAACTGTTAATGACGTCACTCTTAGACAACAAACTGAGTTCTGAGTTAACTAAAATCGTACGAACTTCTGATCACTCCATGAATAATGAAGACATAAGGATAATCATCCGTGGACCCTTGAGGGTAAACTTAACAACTCGTTCCCTTAATCTAAGGGTCTGGTCACCTTCTCCAGCCGGGGGGGGGGGGGTGTCGGTAGATTTATCTTTGGTGGCCGACAAAACGTCACTGAAGACCTTATCTGTAAAACCGAAAACAGGCTGACCCCCTATAACTTAATTCTAAAACACGATGACCCCTTCCCCCATATATCATATTCACATGACAGGTAATTTTTGATCGTGACTGAAATACTTTATAAGATCCCGGAATAGCACTACCATATAATTATTGACTACATAGGGTATATATATATATTCCAAAGGGATCTTTACAGTGAAAGGTAGGGGGAAGCTTGAGAAGGGAATATGTACATGTACACAACTCATTGAGGGTCCGAGAGGGTCTCCCCCTGAAAGCTCTGGAGGTTTATTACTCTTAAAGTCAATTTAGGCCCTTTCAGACCCTTTCAAGGATTAACCTCCAAGCTTTAGAAAACAGCACCATGAAGTATCAGAAACCTTTCTTATAATTTACATAGAGTTAAAATCTGTTCTTAGAAAGTTAAATGGAATCATTATACACATGTAGTAAAGGTCAGCACATCTAATAGTAGTATCATTGGTAGGGGAGATTGAGAGTTTAAGGCAATTTTAGACTACCTTGGCAAACATTTCACATCTTTAAAAGACAATGTAATCTCATATTAGCATAGGGTGAAAATATTTAGAAACGTTTAATACCATTATGACAGTAAAATAATTGGTGCATCTAATTGTTGGTTGAATGCATGAGTGACCTCTGGGGGTGAGGGAGTCCTTGGGGGATTTCTCCCTGGCAAATCTGGAGTTTTTTATGTCTATAGTAAGGCAATTTTTAGGTTATTAATAGCCTTTGAGGTACTATTTCCAGGCTTTGAAAAGCTAACGTAAATATAAGTTTTAAATGAGTTTCACATGTCACATAAACATGGGCCCGTAACATTGGTATAGGAGCATTAATAGTGCATGTATAGTAAATTCATTGGTATGGTAGAGAACTTTAGGTGTTCATGATCATACCTAGTGTATTGCTGATAACATTAAATAGAAAGTGTATTACTGCCTTCTGACAAGTTAAAACTGAAGAGTAGAACCTTCAGTTCTCTTTTGCCCCAAAGTGCAATATAAGTGAAGCATTGATTGTGAAATAGTTAAGCATTTACATAACATGTTCTTTATCTAGTGTGGTAGCTAGGTAATACATGTATATGTATATGTGTAGTTATATTTGAACTCTCATGTGGAGCCCTAACATTAATGAATTGCTGTAAGAAACAGGGACAAGAACAAATATTTACATGTACCACATTTCAGACAAGGCTATATGCCATTGTAGAAAAGGACTTTTTCTGCCATCACAATCCAAAATATAATGACCACCTTATCTACAATTTTCAAAACAGCATGACCCCCCTACTGCCAATTTCAAGAACAGGATGACCCCTCTACCAATCCACCGCACCCCACCCCCACCCCCAGGCCGAAGAAACTTACCGGTTCAAAGTACAGTTTCACTATCGCGATAACACTCATCAAAAGATCCTTGTCAACCTTCCCCATCGCTCATACATATATCAATTATACCAAATCATTTCTACATGCTGCCGTATATCAGCCATTCATTAACTACACATGGTATGCTCTTTGATTTTGCTAATATACTTGGCAATATTGACTTTCAATCTCGTGACTATTCATGCAACCATGAATATATCATTAACGGGGTTTGTAAAGCGATAGCCATCCATCTTGGACTTGCATACAAAATGTATGAGTTTGCCTTTAAAATGACGTCGATATTGATTATGGTATTGAGACAGATCTAAACATTATAGAAAATGTCAAATTCTAAATATACGGGATAATAATAGGTTACAAATTGTGGAGACGAGGGAGGAAATTACAACTCATTATCAACGACATAATCTGTTCTAAATCAGTGATGAGACGAACTACCCGGATATACCTGTAGACTGTCTGCATTAGTGGGTACATGTTCTGCCTCTACATCATTCGGTTATATTATTGTCAAATTATTCAATGTTTTAAGGTCACAAAAACAGGTCAGGACATTCTGTCTAAAGTGGTGCGACGACGAGATTGTTTTTGAGTCTCAACAAACCTATAACTCAATGTACTATTTATGGCAGTTACTGTACTTTTTATTTAGTACTTTAGAGCAAGTGTGTATGTGGGGCAGGTGTCATTTGACTGTTTACGATTGGCTCTACAGTTGTCTTCACTGTAGGGAGGGTTATTTTTGTGTTTCCCCCAGATCTGCAGACTGCTTGGGCTGGACAAAGACGTAAAAAAGACCGACGCGAGGGTATTTAAGTGGTGAACGCGCTGATCAGAAACAATTCCTTTTTTTCTAGGCCTAATCACTGTGATTTTGTGTTGTATTGTATGTCCTGCCCAGTGTTCGGTGTTTGCCCTTCTACAGCACCAGTCGCACATATACAGAAAACCAATAATGACAGTGAGTGTAGATAATAACCAAATGAACATTTAACCTTCCGGACAGCATGTGGAATTCAAATTTAGTAGTACATGTATAAACCACGAAGGATGTAGTGAAAATGAAAGACATAGAGACATAACTATTCAGGTCAAAATGTGTACTTTTTGTCTATATCATTTATGGTTAGGCCTAAAATAAAATTGTTTGCTTCCGGTTACCCGACCCCATCTAGTTTTCACTGCCGACCCTAAACTTTTTTTTTACACATTCATTGCAAGAAAAAAATAATAAAATCGCAAACATTGTGAAGTCTCGTCATAAATAGCGGATGCGGAAACCGACATCAAATGAAAAACACAATATAAACGTGTTCTTCCAATCTGCAATGCCTGTACAACTGATGGGAAGAAACCATTAATACAGAGGCCATTTTGAAAACAACGGCGAAAACTTAACTACATGAACCAGACATTCACATGTGATAAAAATATATCCACAAAATAATCTACCCACCTATTCTAAACTTGAGCGTAATCGGAACCACACAATTTTTTTATTAGGCCGTAGAGCAAAATGTTACCATATTTTTAATCAGGAAGTTCTTTGTTGATAAATGTCAGCCTCTTACATTTTGGTTGATTTTATTACACTATGGTTACTGTTACCTTCTATGTTTTAACACACTAATGATATAACTTGTACCCGTTAATTTGTTGCAATGGGAATCAAAATAGTTGCAGCTTTTCAGTCAAGTAAAAGTAAAGTTTCGATGATCAACTTTTCAGTTCTGGTTGTTGGCAAAGAAATAAACTTTCTATCAGCTACTTGAGTTTTTACGCTAGCCTGCCCCATCGCTATGCAAAATGCATAATTAAATATGCATAAAACACTCGAAGCGCCAGCATCAAAACAAAATCCATTTCACTTTAAAAAGGTTATCAGTATGTATAACATGATTCGTATTGTTGCTATAGGCAATGTTTATACCTTGTTTAAACTTGTATAATTGCTTTTGAAATTATAATTTAAAATGTCTTCATCGTGTTAATCGTATAGGTCATATGGCAGAATAGAGCAGAACATCAACTTTCGCATTGTCCAGACTTAGAAATGTATGTGATACAGAAATCAGGCGGCTTGATGAAAGGACCTAATTTCCCACCGTGTAAATGAATAACGGGTTACTTCTTTTTAAAAAAATGTGCAATCACCACTGGTACAAAGAACGTAACGCTATCACAAGTTCTAACTGATGATAACCTTGCGTCAAAGGACGGACCATCACACTATATGCATTTAATGTGATTAAGAGTGGTGCCCGTCATATCGAAATGATGGCTGTTACATACTAAGGTAACAATTCGTTATATTTTTTTGGCGACATCTGTCCAAACATCACGAACGTCATTAGTCCTGCCCTGATTGGTTTTGACAAATAATTTCCTTTACTTCTTCTCCTGATCATATCAATTACATGAAAATAATACACAGTCACAATTGGTTGATACTTTAATCTTTCGCAGGTTTCGTGCATGAATCTCTCATGTCCGATTTCTACATCAACTGGTTCACAATAACCGGCGTCAAAGATTCAGAGGTCGATCGATAAACACGTGATGGTTGACTTCCATAACTTATGAGCTACAGAAGTTAACATAACGGTACTTCTCAAAGAGTAAAACTAAATTCAGTTTTGCAAATTCGAATACAGTAGAGCAAGTATTTGATTTCAAATACTTAGGGGTTTGGTCAATCTGATTAAAATCTGATGTTAGATAGGCTGGTTTTCCTGTATTTACCTTTATTCCATCGTTATTGCGTCTTTTACGTTAGTTTTTTATTTTCCTGGACGAACGCCTTTCCAACATCTGACACAGTATACTTGGATTTCACGTGTAAGTCTCGCCTTGCGAGCGCAGAGCTCACCCAATCAGAAATGTTCTCTCTTAGGCAATTTTGAGCGAGGCTGCCGACATTGTACGCATGCGCACGTTCATCACATTATGAAAATGGCGACAGCGTCGGACGCAGACGATGTTAACGTTTCTCAGCAAACAAACGAAGAGTCGGAGTGTATAATTGACGTAAGTTAATGGTCATTTTTCATTCATTATTAATTCCTCTTGTATCGAATATCTACAAGTTAGAAGCTATTGAGAATTGTAAGTTAACGGCATGTAAAATCTTGTACTAGTAGTAGTACGAAGGCAAACACAAGTAACTTCCACAATAACAAACCAACTACCGCTACCTAGCTAGTGTTCGGTCAAATCATTACTTCCATGGTCAACTTGACATATTTAATTCTTACGCATGATTGTTGAAACTATCAATTGTCAACTTATGTTAAAAGAATTCTGTTATTAAATTTGATTTATGCATATAAA
Organism: Glandiceps talaboti; assembly: GCF_964340395.1. NCBI lineage: Eukaryota > Metazoa > Hemichordata > Enteropneusta > Spengelidae > Glandiceps > Glandiceps talaboti. The sequence continues at coordinate 5,626,359 of NC_135563.1, read as the reverse complement.
GCCTAGTATGTATCTGGCCGAAAATGACGTTCATAAAGGAATGCCAAAATAGACACAACATTTAAAAGCAAATAAAAAATATTGCGATCACCTTTAGTGATCGTGTCACCAAATATGAAATACTACTTTTTTCTTTTTTTTAAAACCCCAAACGATTATCTGATTCCATCTGTCATAGTTCAGGTATTACTTTAGCCACGTTAGCAAGACTGTGCTCTACCTTATGTATACTGTGTCTTACTGTCTCATTTCCATTCTTCACAGGTTTCTCAACAATTTGGAGTAGCAGTGGAGGATATGAAGTCTTCACAAAAGGAGGCATTACAATTCCTCCTTTCAGGGAATGATGTCCTCACAATCCTTCCAACAGGATATGGAAAATCTTTGATTTACCATATGTACCCACATATGTTGGCAAGTCTGGGAACTGTATTGGTGGTTTCACCTCTTGTATACCTTATGAAGGACCAGGTAAGCTTTCTCTCTCGAAGACAATTAATTAGTATTATTTTCTTGACCTATTTGTAATAGGACTGTTACCGGTTCAACTTCTGGTGCTTGATTAAGACACACTGTACACTATGTCAATTTTAAAGTCACTGAATGTTGATTTTTTTTAGATATCAATGTTGACGGAAAGGGGACAGTCTGCAGGACTAGCCAGTGAGTTTGTTGATGGCAACGTGTTACCAACGTACCTCTATGGCTAACCAGAGGATTACCTCAAACAGCAAAATAAAATTGAAACAATTAAAAAAAAGTGACAAAATTGTGTTGTTGGTAGTTGATGAAGTCCATACCATTCCAAAATGGTAAGTGTTGCTCAAGACATAAAATAGATTGCGATTCATCTTACCCCAATTTCAACTCCTCTTATTTCATCTTGTCCTATTATTAACTCGCCCCAACATCACTTGTAAAAGTCTAAATGAATTAAGTGCATAGACTGAAATTTAAACGATTTTACATAAGTGGCTAGTCAATGTTCAAATGTGCCAGCATATTGTAGCAAAAGGTGGTGGTTTTGCATGATTTTTGACCTTCCAAAATGTATTACCATCGACGATGTCACATAATATGCACAATTATATTGCAGAGAGTTTGGGCAAGTTGAGTGGGATGAGTTGAAATTTGGAAGAGATGATCCACCGCCCATAGAAAACTTTAGCATGTAACGAACCAACTACCCACATTACATGTTGTTGAACAGAAATGCTACACAGTTTAGGATGCTTTAAAAGTAATTAATTTAAAGGAAGTTTAAAAAGTTGAAAGTCAAAGTATTTCATGATTGTTGTAGGTTTTCTAAATGAAATAAATAAAAAATAACATGTTACAATTTTTTATATTTACTGACTGAAAAACTAGCACTATTATGCAGATGTCATTTTTTTAACCTTTATCCACATCGATTATTGTATTTTATTAAATTTATTATCATTTTTCAGGGGTGAAAAAGCAGATGTCGGTAAAAAAAAAACAGCCAAAGAGTTCAAGAAGGAGCATTCCGTGAATACTTCTCACATGTTGGGGAACTACGTTCATTTTTCCCCGATGTCCGAGTACTAGCACTTACTGCCACTGCTTCTAAACGCTTACAATACAAGATCAAGGAGAGTTAGATATGCTGTTATCAAAATTCCAAGTGACATACCCTCGGTTTTCTTTTGGATGGTAGATAAACTGCGAGAAGATGGTGCTGTATTTCCACGAACTGTCATTTATTATTCCTCAATTGATGCAACAGCCAAATTATATCATTATTTTAGGGAGGAATACCCACAATCAGATCAGTTCATTGGAATGTATCATAGTGAGACGGATACACAAGTTCACATTTGTCAGAAATAACCAAAGATTCCGAATCAGTGTTTCGTGTAATTTTCTGCACAACAGTCCTCGGGATGGGTGTTGACATGAAGGACATGCATCATGTCATACACTATGGACCTTCATTGGATATTAAAAGCTACATATAAGAGGCTGGCAGGGTTGGGAGAGACAATAAATCTTCACATTCTGTTCTACTCTATCATGGGAGAATGTTGCGTGATTGTTGCCCAGAATTGAAAAAAGTATATAGTCAATGATTCTGTATGCAGAAGACTCAAATTATTTGAAAATTTTGCTTCAGACAAAGATATTGAAAATATAAAAAGTAAGTCTGGACAACACGATTGTTGTGATGTGTGCCAAAACAATTGTAAATGTGGTAAGTGTCTGTCAACGTCAAATTATATTGAGAACCATCTTATTCATTATGCTGCTGAAACTGATAGTGATGATGCCACAAGTGAGTCAGGTAGTCTGGAGTCAGATGCTGTTGTTGATTCCTTGGAAAGCTGTAGTATTAGCTGTGAGGATTAATTCCTGCTGTCACACCTGTACCTGTCTCATTTATGATTTCCTCAGTATCTGTTCACCTAGAAGACTATAGTACATGTACTACTGAATCCAATTACATTGTACATGCTTGACCCACCATACCAACTTTTCCTTGAATCCAACATATTTATAAGACAGAACATGTATTTTTGACCGATTTTATTTCTTTTACAAAAGATGCAAACAATTTACTTTGTGTACCATGTTCCATCCATTTTTTTTAAAAATACACAATAAATTTTCAAACAGATACCTCGGCCTTGTGTATATTTTTTTATGGAATTAACCAATTATGACATCTCCACTACCTTCTTTAGTTAACAGCAACTTTAATTTTTTTTACAATAAAACAGGACAGGAAAATGTATGGTCACAAAATAGATGATAAAATAAATCATGCACATGTACGTTATAGTGGCTTGCAGCCACACATGTTGACAAAGTCATCAACTCATCATCCTTTAATTTCTTTTTCCTTCGATTACCCTTCACTTCTTTTCCTTGTTTGTTGACAAAGTAATCTTCAAAGTCAAACCCACATACCACACATGTATTCAGTGGGTCTGGGGCTTTCTTGGGTGGAGTTGAAAACATTCTATATAATACAGTAAGACGCAGGTTTTCTGTCAAAAGAAATGAAATTATTTCAAATACAATGATAAGGTAGTGTACAGTTTACCAGTACTAATAATACTATTTATACTTCAAATATGGTACAGTAAATACTGAGTAACAGTAGCGTTGTGTGTAGTATTATTTTGTTCCCACAATAATAGTTCCCTGTTGCCAAAACATTTCCTCACTTGTTGCAACAAGTCGATATAGTTTGGAAATTGAAGATGAACTGATAATCATTCAATATGGTAACACATTATCATAATCACTGTAATGTGATCAACTTGTCAATGTTTTATGGCACCACATTAACTAACCATTATTAATTACCGTTTTCGCTAGCATTTGTAATCACTGTTGATGTGTACAAAACCTATCAGTAATGGAGGTCGATTTCTTATCTTGTTAAAATATCTTTGTTTCCTAAGCGATTTGGTCTTCATTTACGACATAACAATAGCGTAAATTCACGGTGGTTCTTTTGACATATTCACAAAATATGTCATATCAATATAGAAGCGATTTTGTAATCTTTCAATGTCATAAAAAAAACATGCAAATTTCAACTGGCATAGGGTGTGTAGCTTGTCAATAACTTAGTATTGGCCCAAATATAATCTGGAAATAGATGAGTGAAACGTAACAAATCTTGGCTAAAGACACAGCGCACCGACTAGTCGATGCAGGCTACGTCTCCGTTTGCCGTGACGTTCATTTTAAGCATGAGACCGTGATACCCCGGGCCGTGATGCGGCAAGGAACGGAGACACGGCCGGTCTGCAGTTCATTAGGCGCGCTGTCTGGCCCATGCCTCAAAACTCTCTATGACAAATACGGGAAACAGTTATTCAAAAAGAAATTGGTAAATGGAAAGCAGCTTACTTACCACTACTTGGTATTTATCTCCTGTTCACGTTAGTCGTTATATGCATCTGGGCTCCGCTATGCACGATCGCTGGGTTGTTTACAACGGAAGCTGTTTGTTTGTGCGTTTCCGATGCCTCCAATTTGACCTCAGGCGATTATTGAAACGAACACTCTGATTGGCTCGCTCGCAAGGCGAGACTTACACGTGAAATCCAAGTATACTGTGTCAGATGTTGGAAAGGCGTTCGTCCAGGAAAATAAAAAACTAACGTAAAAGACGCAATAACGATGGAATAAAGGTAAATACAGGAAAACCAGCCTATCTAACATCAGATTTTAATCAGATTGGGGTTTGGTTGGATTCAAAATTGAAATTTTCAACACATATTTCCTAAATTTCTGCTAAAATCTCTCTAAAACTTGGTCTACTGGCGAGAATCAGACACTTTCTGCCGTTGAGACTTAGGAAGATGATGTTCAATACCTTAGTCCTTCCCCATTTCGATTATGCTGCGAATGTATGGTGTAATACGAATCAAAAGTATTTGAAGACACTTGAACTCCTCCATAAACGAGCTGGTCGACTGCTCCTAGAAGTTCCCCGTGATACTGGTACGGATTGGGTATATGAAAACTTGGGTTGGGTCAGCCCTCAAATTAGATGTAAGTGCCAACTGGCAACACTCGTCTACAAATCAGTAACAGGTAATGCATCTAGTTACCTTTCTGAAATGTTCAATATTTCCAACCAATTCATCTTTATAACACAAGACAGGCCAGTCAAGGTAACATATACATCCCTACAGTTAAAACTGAATATGGGAAACGGGCATTTCACTATAGTGGTGCTGTTCTATGGAACAATCTACCCCATATCCATAAGATCAGCTCCGAACTCATTGATATTTAAAAGACATCTTAAGAATGTAGTCTGGTAATGTAAGTGAATATCTTTTAAAGTACACTGTGCTTCTGTAACTTTTTGTCCTGGTTTGTCCCTTTTTGTGTGTTTTTTTCTGTGTACGTAATCTTGCAACAGTTTCCATTGGGAGAACAGTGCTAATGCACTGAAATGATGTATGTATATGAAGATTAATAAATAAATAATAAAAAAAAACATTACTTGAACACTACAACTTCAAAGTTTTTATAGTCGAGTCCGGATATTCTCTTCCCCTGCATAATTTCGCCTCAAACAAATTATCCAATTTCTTTGAATGAAAATTGAACACAACCAGTCACGTATTTTCATAAATTGTATGGATGAATGCGATTGCGGAATATTACGACGGAGTTTCTTGAATGTCGGCTTTCTTACATATGACATCGCATTCTTTGATAAGGCTTTCTCCTGTTGGATGAGCAGAACAAAGTACTAAGTATATGAGCACGCTCAGACTGAGACACTTAAATCTATCAATGTGCGGCAAACTACAAGATGTATCCTGAGAGTCATATGCAAATTAAGTAGAACATCTCTGCTTATCAAAAGAAACGATAAGACAACGACCGTTATTTCCCCAAAATACTAAAGTAAGCAACTGATAGGAAATATTCGATCGATTCTTTGTGACGTCACAAATGACATTGAAGATGTAGTAGACTGTATAATGGTGATGGATTTCCAGTAATGAACTTTGAACTCCACTTCCATATTTAAATTGTAGCTACCTTGTGTTGCTGTAACACTCAACAAAAATAGAATTAGAAATTTCCCTGATTGCGGACGGAGAAGGAATAAGTAATATGCCTGGTATTACCAGTAAATGACTCTTGTTAACGAGGCATTTGTACTCTACCTTTTAGCAGTTTTCAGAGTCTATTTTACCGGATTTTGCAATCTTCCTGACAAAGAAGGTACACTAATAGCGGATAAATTCATGAAATTTCTTCGTTCTTAATGTACACAGACAAAAGGAAGCGTTCCCAGACTACTCTGTTGGCTTTTAAGATGGCAAACAAACTTTTGTTAATACGGAAAAGAGTTTAGCTGGTCTACTAATAGTTACTTTTTGGGAGTAAGCTTTTTAAATAGAAAAGGTATACAGCATATTACGAGAGACGTATATTTGAAAAGGAAATCTGTTTAATAGAAATATTAGAACAGCGTTGATGAATTTCTGGTAAAAGCCGATCTGGAATTAAGTACAGCAGGATGATAGTGACGGTACACAGTATTACCGAACTAAAAACGCGGTCCTCAGATAAAGACATATAGACTGAAGTAAGAGTTTCTGAAATGACAACTGCGTCGCATCGTTTCCACAAAAACAACCGATATAAGATGAAAAATAATACATATCGGTATTTTTGTTATCAGCGGACATTACTCCGACCGCGCACAACACATTTCATAGGCATCATTTTGATATGTTCTCCAATAATGATGGCAAATTGTCATATATCTACAGAATTGTGCAGTATAATTTGTGCACCCTGAAAAGAAGGATCGCCAAGATATTGATTAATTTATTTAAATTGAATTTTACATATATTAAATATTTCATATTGGGAAGAATGTATGTTTAAATACAACATTCTATAAACCTAATGAGTCTCTGTTGGTGACACTGCCATCGATAGGATATATATATATTACATATACTCAATATTTCATATTGGGAAGAATGTATGTTTAAATACAACATTTTAAAAACCTAATCAGCCTTCATTGGTGACACCGCCATCGATAGGATATATATATATATATATATATATATATATATATATATATATATATATATATATATACACATATACATATATACATACATATATATATATATATATATATATATATATATATATATATATATATATATATATATATATATATATACTAATTCAGTGTAAGAGGTAAGTCATAAACTGAAGGAAAAGCGCTCAATACTGAGAAGTAGAGCTGTATTACACAAAATACACAAGTTATGGTACGGAGCCGTTACTCAGAGTTTCACGCTTGAATGCGATCTTCGGACGACTAAATTTTAACGGAAATTCAAGTGATGGAATTCGAACTCGCAGAAGAACTGGTACCCGGATGTGATGCGCGTTGAGGTTTGACATGGTGGAATGAAAGAATGTATTTGTTTTCATGGCGGCACTTTGAAATCAGTTCTGATCGTTTATTAAGGAGTCCCAATTTATTTGCACTGATGATGAACATCTTCTCTGTAAGACACAGGTTGCACCTTTTCTAATGCAACAAAAAGGTGCAACCTGTGTCTTACAGAGAAGATGTTGAGAGAGAGAGAGAGAGAGAGAGAGAGAGAGAGAGAGAGAGAGAGAGAGAGAGAGAGAGAGAGAGAGAGAGAGAGAGAGAGAGAGAGAGAGAGAGAGAGAGAGAGAGAGAGAGAGAGAGGGAGGGAGGGAGGGAGGGAGGGAGGGAGGGAGGGAGGGAGGGAGGGAGGGAGGGAGGGAGGGAGGGAGGGAGAGAGAGAGAGAGAGAGAGAGAGAGAGAGAGAGAGAGAGAGAGAGAGAGAGAGAGAGAGAGAGAGAGAGAGAGAGAGAGAGAGAGAGAGAGAGAGAGAGAGAGAGAGAGAGAGAGAGTTGGTAAGATAGTACACTGCGCGAGGCATGTATGAGAAATGACTGATGACGGACTTGTACAGTATGTTCAAGGATGGTGTCCATTGGTTGATATACATACATATATTAGTCACTTACAGTAGAAATACCAACATTGACGTCTCAAATTGCTCACATATTCCACCTACATCCTAAAAACATGGGTAATAATTACTTCTAGGGGGACTCATTCTATCCATTGAGGAGATGCATCTTTGTAAGTTACTTTCCAGCATTGACTATAACTCCAGATATGACTTACAATGTATGATATAGATATATTTGGACCAGAAGAAAAGTGACTTTTCGCGATACAATGCTAATAGTTCTTTCAAGGAGTATCAGTTTAACATTTGAGGAGAAATAAGTTGGCTACAACTTACGAGGATAGATAAGTTTGTATCAACCTTTCACATTAAGAACTTCTCTTTAATACCTGGGATACATATCTTATTACCATTCCAGGAATTGTGAGTAGGAATTGATCTTCCAAAAGGTATATCGTTTGATGATCTTTTATCTGGGGATCGCATATACAGGGTACGTTATAATTGCCATCATAAATCTGGGTGGAGGAATTCCCTGAGTTATTATCAAACTTAATGTGGTACATGGTTTGTTGTCAATGTAGCTGAATCCCTACAGCAGTACATTGACTTTTTGGAAAGCATTCAGGTCGTTAAAATAACTATATGAGATAGGACAAGAACATAGACGATGCCAATGGCTATCCAACACCGTTGAGAGGGAAATTGTCAATAAATTAAGTTTAATAGGGACAACTGGCAACATATTCAGTCGGACAGACCATTGTAATTGCACTTATGTAACTTTGTAAGACGGCACATATCGATAAAGTAGTATTTTATATACAGGTTGCCAGTTACGCATATATTAGCATAATTCACCGTTTGATTACATTGTCTTGTTTTGATTGATTCCAAAGTAAAACGACAATGTAATCAGAATCATTACTTCAATGAGCCTTTCAAGTAGGTTGATGTGATTGGATACCATCGATCGCATTAATCCAAATGGGTACGGTGAAAGCAATCTTGTACATTTCAGAGTCTGGCCGTCACCATAAGTTGTTTGGAACGTACGTTAATATCATGCCTTCAATTGTGTAATAGACGTTGCAAGATGTTGTGATGATTACTAAACAGACAGAGAAGTACAAATGGATTGCACGTTGCTTGTGCATACGAACGAATGAAGTGGAATGACCATACAGAACTGAAATTGACTCGGCGACAGGGACAGCACGTTTCTGCCTCCACATGGCATTTCCCTATCTATAATTGATGGCGAGACATCTCTGACACTTGGGAAATCCAATAACTGGTAATGGCATCAGTGAGGCGATTTTCATATTCCCTCAAGAGATAACATTTACTTAGGAATGTCAGCAAACAGTTACTGAAGTTATCTTAGTCGACTAATCACCTGGTATACGTTATTTCAATCCTGCACAGGTCAAACTAGAGGTGACACACAAAATTGGGCTTAGATTGCAACAGACGTGGTCTGCTACAAAGATCCAACCACTTAATTCAGTTTCTGGAGTCATAACGTCATATACACTTTGGTTTAACATCATACAAACTGATCAAATATCGCTCTCATCTGTGTCATTTCGTTCTGCTCCTCCGCAACTTTATAGTTTATTATTCATAAGCTTTGTGGTGTTAGGAAGAATTCCATCACTTTTGTTTTGACGACATCGGAGACTGACATTTGGGAAATGAGACGGAGAATGTATCTTAATGCCTGGTAATTGTGTTACTGTGTACCTAATAAAAAATCAGTCATGATAAAATGAATTACATGTGATTTTTACGATAACGGATTAGTTTTGGATTCCTACGAGATTTAGATGTTGTTGTTATCAGGTCCAAAATTCCTAGAAGATCTGCATCACCGATCTACAGCTAGCCGTCTCCAAATCGTATTTGTTACGTTATTTCATTTTCGGTGGAGATTGACCCGGCCAAGACGTCTTTACATCTTAAAGTCAAACAACAAAAGAACAAAAACACGAAAAACACAACTTCTTGATGCTTGTACCTCAGTGTACGTACAACTTAACAACTTATGCCTAGACAGTATAAATATGCTTGAATCTGTAATAATGTCTGTGTATGAAAACCTGAATCTCACGTTCATATTGACCGTAGGGTAACAAATCATTTTTAGGAATGCTATGGACCGACATATTAATTGAGTTGATGACATTGCTGTTTGAATCTGATGCCATCTTGTTGCATGAAATAAGTATTTCATATATATATATATATATATATATATATATATATATATATATATATATATATATATATATATATATATATATATATATATATATATATATATATATATATATATATATTTAGTCTACAGCCAATCTATCACTATATACAGTCTATCTAAAGTAACAATGATATTTGGTCATCAGTGAGTGTGCGCAGTTTGCAGTGGCATTTATTTTGTGTACTTGAAATGAGATTCTGTATTAGTATAAAGCGATTTCTTAGTTTATCAGATTATAATATTTGTACATGTGGTTGATTTTGTAAAAATGTGTACGTGTGGTTAATTTTCAGTATCTAGAGTTAGAACATTTTGTCATTTACAGTGACATGTAAACAACTTGCTGAAATGAACGTCTTAGGAAAGATTGTGGTCTCAGTTTGAACGTCTCGTCCTCTTTAAGCTGCATAAAACCACCTATTCCAAATCTCAGTAAAGCTGAAGAAGTATACAAAAACATGTTAATGAACCTTACAACATAGTGTATGACAGCCCTACTTCATGGTACCCACCAAATTTTACCCGATGTGCAGACTTCCTTAAAGTTTTGTAATGACTGTCTCAAATGTTGTATTCGTCAAATCGAAGATGTTATTCCGTGATAAATACACTAACGTTATTTTGAAATTGATGGATGACTTCTTTCTAAATTGTAATACTTAAAAAGACCAAAGAGCTTGACTGATATGAAACTGAATTTTTCGATTGAAACGTTTTGATGGTTTTTCAACAAATTGAGTGTTTATACTGTTCATTGAATGGCTAAAGTTAAGAGAGAAGGGTTGTTTTTATGTGATCAGAAAACGAAGAAAGTGGATATATAGTTTCATATAGCGAATAGCAATTTGAAGTGAAAGATGTTTCGATTGACGTTCATTAAATGTATACTGGGCATCATCCAGTGTATAGAGGCAAATGGAGTGGTATTAAGAGGATATTTATTCTAAAATGCTCAAGGGTTGTCTGAATCTGGTGTATGTATGTTTTATTCATTACACCTTATTTTCACATTGTCGAGTCTACGTTAGAGTATGGAACCAAACCATCCTGGTCAACAAAGTTCAGCCCCGCTGTGAATTTGGCCAGTAAATTGCCTTAGAGCACGGGCAAAGTGCATCCGTATGAACAGAGATAACTTACAAGTCAAGTACACACATGTCGATCAATCTTAAAGGATGTAGGGAAAGAATTATACGGTATGTTAAGTCACTGCCAGATGTCTGTATTTCTGAAGGAAAGCGCCGCCACTGCGAGTAGCCTGTTAAACGTTCATTTGTCTGTATTCGTCCACATCCCCAAAGCCATAGCAGTTATACAAAAATAACCATTATTCCTGGCATGCATGCAATTAGACCAATACAGGTCACTTCCGACGAAATCAATAAAATAGTGTAGTTAATAGTGGGTAATTAGTTGGCTTTAATGCACTCCTGTCAGCAAATTAGGAACCAACGACAAAGACCAAAAGGCACTCACAGTGATGATCAACTTGAACCAATGAAAGGGTTAATCCTTTACGTGCTTAGATTTGCAATACTGATTTTTTGTTGGTTACACTCAACATTTCACAGACTTGGATTTTGTAACTTGTCCTCTTCTTATTAAATCTTTTTTTTTTACATGCATGCATGCATGCATGCATGCATGCATACATACATACATACATACATACATACATACATACATACATACATGCATTCATACATACATACATACATACATACATACATACATGCATACATACATACATACATACATACATACATACATACATACAATAGGCACCGATGGAAAGATGAACAACAAGGCGGAGCGCGTTTGTGTATCTTTCCACTGGCGTCTATTGTACCATAGACAGGGGGGACTCTCCACTCTCCGTAATTGTACTTATGCCTGTCGTATTCACGTAACAAATAACCTAAACAACAGTCACAAACTCCTGTCACTTTAGAAGCCTGATAGGGCTTAACAACAAGACGTATCTTATAGTCTAGTATGAGGACTCGCGTAATTGCCTAGAAAGCCTTTGGGCAATAATTTCCAAACTTTACAAGACAGCACGAACATATCATTAGCAACTACATAGAGTTGAAATATAAGAAAAAGAAGTTTAATAGCATCTTGACAGTAAAAGGTAGGGGGAGAGCTTGGGATCGGGATATGTTCACTTCTCATTGTGGAGGGGGGTCCTAGAGAGTCTCCCCCTAGATGTCCTGGAGGATTTTTACTCTTAAAGGTTCATTTTTAGGCTATTTGGACCCTTCCAGGCAATAACCTCCAAGCTTTAGAAGAGAGCACCATCAAGTGTCAGAAACTATTCATTATAACTTACATAGGATTGAAATATGTTCTTAAATAATTAATGACATCATTAGAGTAAAGATCAGCACATCTAATGGTAGTATCATTGGTAAGGGAGATTTGGAGTTACTTTACTTTAGCCAATATTTAGACTATCTTAGCAAATTATCACATACTTAAAAGACAATACCATCTAAAATTAGCATAGGGTGAACATCTTTAAGTAAACTTTAATACCATTATTATGCCTGTAAAAAGGCTGGTGCATCTGATTGTTGGTTGAATGCATGACTGACCTCTAGGGTGAGGGAGTTCTCCCCCTAGCCGATCTGGAGGACCCTTGGCTCTAGTAAGAAAATTTTAGGTTATTAATCAGTATCAGTTCAATTACGTTGAAGAACCAATTTCTGGCATATGATCAATGTAAGAGGAGGGCAAACAGTCCCTTAGTTCCGCTGGATGGATGCTTTAAAGGCACCCACCGATCTTGATGTTACCAGGTCGTTATATAGTTTGTTCCAGTCAGTGATAGTTCTTGGAAAGAATGAGTTCCTGTATCTGGTAGCAGCGAGTGTTGTTTGTAGCGTATTTTTCCACGGGGTTGTTATGTAAATAATCTCCGAATTTCGTTGGTTTGATGGCACGCTTTTGTCTTTGTGGTGTGAGATATGCATCAGGTTGTATGGCCGGTATTTGACCCTCAGCAACTTTGAACAAGAGAGTGAGGCGGAGTTCTCTTCTCCGTTCCTGTAATGGCTGGATATTGTTTTCTTGTAGCATTTTGTGTATGAAACCTGGTTCTCTGGATCTGTAATTGTTGGATATGAATCTTACTGCCTGTCTTTGGGTGCGTTCCAGCTTGTCTATATTTGCTTGGGTGAAGGGGTCCCATATGGCTGCCCCGTATTCCATTGTTGAACGTACTAGTGAAATGTATGCCGTTTTTCTGTTGATCTTATTACAATGTTTTAGATTTCTCCTGAGGAAGCCAAGTGTAGATGCAGCTTTCTTTGACAAGTTCGTAATGTGTGTGTTCCATTTCAAGTCCTCTGATAGAGTAATGCCAAGGTATGGATTATGTGTTACCTGTTTTAAAATGTGATTGTTCAGGCTGTAGAAATATGAGCTTTTGCTTCTAACACTCAGGATGTGGCATTTCTTAGTATTAAAACGCATTCCCCACGATGTTGCCCATTTCTCCAGCTCAATTAGGTCGTCTTGCATGACGTGATGGTCTTTTTGAGATCTTATGGTCCTGTACAGCAAACAATCATCGGCAAATAGACGAACTTGAGATTTCACACTGTCAGGGAGATCATTAATGTGGCATAAAAATAGCAGTGGGCCGAGTACAGTGCCCTGAGGAACACCAGAGTCTACGTGTACTTTCTGCGAACTTTGACCTTCGACGACAACCTGCATTTGGCGATTTGATAAAAAGCTTGTTAACCAGTTATGAAGCGGGCCTCTAATCCTCTAATAGCCTTTGTGGTAATATTTCACAGCTTCGAAAAGTTAAAGTTAATTTAAGTGAGTTTCCCATGTCACATAAAAATTGGCCTGTAATATTGGTATAGTGGCATTACTATAATTGCAGATTGAGTAAAGTCACTGGCATGCATATTAGGGAACTTTAGGTGGCCATACTTACTGTGTATAATAGAAACTGGAATCTGAGATGTGGTGATTTGTAGTGTCGATAGCATATACAGTAGTGTCCGAAATAGAAAGTGTATTAATCCCTTCATACTGAAGAGTAGAATAATATAATAGATTAACTTTTTATAAAATATCTAGGAAGATTACTATTACGAAACCTTCAAGTTCACTTTTGCCCCAAGTGAAATGTAAGTGAAGCATGCACTGATTGTGAAACAGCAAAGTATTTACATGACATGCTATGTAACTAGTGTGGTAGCTAGGTATGTAATACATGGATATGCATAGTTATGTTTGAACTCTTATATGAAGTAATAATAAAGAAAAATATGACAATAACAAATAAGACAAGGTTATATGCCATTGCAGAAATGGATTTCTTTCTTCCATCACGACCCAAAACACTATGCCCCCCTCCCCATTCCACTTTTAAAACAGGATGACCTCCCCTACTGCCAGTTTCAAAAACAGGGTGACCCATACCAATCCATCGCACCCCCTCTCCCCAGGCCGAAGAAACTGACCGGTCCCTAAAGGCAGGAATTAAGTCTATATGTTAAATCCCACAGTCAAAATATAATAACCTTTACATTCGTAGGCGTTTATAATAGAAATACCGGTATAACTAAAGCGTTACGGTCATGTAATAAAGCGGAGTTGGGGATGAGAATCACCGGAAGGACATGTCAAAATAATTGCAATAGTTCGTACTAAGTACCTTTAGTTATTTTTAG
>NC_135563.1:5556921-5606921 GCF_964340395.1 Glandiceps talaboti | reverse complement strand
TTGGGGGCCACGAAATTTCTGAGATCGCGAAGGGAGTGGGGGAGTTGGTTTGCGAAGAACCTGATCAAAATAATTTCTCCCAGCCCCCCCCCCCCGCCGTAAAATCTGATCGCAGCCTTATAACCACCTGAACAAACCTATCTTCCCATTAGTTCTTATGTAATTACACAACGAAATCCTTCAATAACATATTTAAGTAGTCACAAACACAGTTATAGAGATATTTATCATATTTTCTTTGTATACATCTATCTAGTTCCCCAGTGTTAGTATATGTTCAGGCATTACGTTTGTTATCGTGAATTGCGCCTCATTATCACGAAACGATATTCAACGATTGCGACCTACGGCGTTGCTATATTATCCCCATTTTGTAAGTTTCTTAATCAGAGTAGAGTTTGGATTACACCACTTATTCAGAAAAGAAAGAAGTCTTCTAAGGAAGACATACAACCCACCACTAATGTTCTATTAATTGGTGTCTAAAACATGATTGTCAACAAATATATATGGTGAATCCCAAGCCCCTGTGGTTAAACACTTAAATTCACATGTATGTAGTAAACATGTGGAGATAAGAAGCAAATTTGTGCATTTTTACCACAAATATGACTGCCATTTTGCCACAAAGGTCAAGTCACAAAATTGACTGACATACATATATACATTTTTTTTCGACATTTGTGCTATCCTTCAATGAAACTGAGTCATGGATCTCTGAGATATGATTGGTTAATAGGCGAATTCACGTAGATTGGCCTTTGCTAAAGGCCTCTCCTGGGGGCTAGAAATAACAGAAAAACGAACATTAACAGATAATTTGTCGATTTCACCTGATAAATTAATCAAAATACAATTGTATATAGTCAAGCATGGGTAATAATCATATGCTATATCCAGCTCATAAAGATAACATTAAAACATTCCTTCAGAAATTGGGTAGAGATGTTTGTATTTCATTACATTAATGAATTATGCTGACAATTAAACTGCCAAGGAAAACAGCCAGAAAGTAAACATAACGTTTCACCAAAGTACATTTTGTAATTGCTATTCAACTGTATAAACACTGGGTATACCATACAATTTTCATCATTGTCGACTGATTAGTTTTGAATTACCACGTTCCGCATAGAAAAAGCTGAACATATATAGGAAAAGTGTTGAAATATTATACATAATTTTACTTGTATTGGTGCGCATGAGACAGCGAGAACATTATTTGCATACATGTATGCAAATGAGCGCGCGCGATCGTTCCATGTTCACGAAATCACGTGAACACACTAGAATGTTTGTGCGAAATTTGATGTTTTGGATAAACATATGCACTTATTAACAGGACCCCAGAGCGAGTCTCAGGTCTTGGGGCCCTGGAGTATTTACGCTCCTGCTTGTAGTATTATGATGTACCTTCACTCTACGGTCCTAAAAAAAGAACACAGCGAGCAAGAGTGCAAAATACCGCCTGGACTCGAGTACGGCTCATTTCACACTGGCATACTATCACATAATATTTTATCACACTTTCTTCCGATCACTTGTGATTTCCAACAACATTTAGAACATCAAAGAAGTTACGATGCTTACCATGAAGTATGTAATTTTCTGATGCGTAATAGCAATGTTATGAGGGTTTGAATTTCGTTTATTATTTGCCGTTGAAACGGGTGTACCTGTTCCGGGTATCTAGGGGATCATGAAAGCCGAGTGAAATCGTGGATGGCAAGCTTCCCTGTGATGAGAATAGGAAGTGGGCATTTGAACAGCATTTTTGACAACTACTTTCATTGGGACTTGAAAAAATCACACATATAGAGCTACATTTCTTGCATAAATCATGAAAATGCAAGACTGGCCTTACGGAAGGCATTCCATTTAAATCTGGTACATAATAATTTACTAGACAATCTAACGGAGAAGTTCATGATCAGTGTTATATTGTAAGTTAACACCTCATTTATCATTATGTTCATAATAATGCAGCGAATGAAGAAAATCGAACACAGTCAATATGAAATAACCAGGTATATTGGACAAAGTATGGAGCCCTAACATGTCCTAGTCATTTATAGTCTATAGTGATCTAGCATGAGACAATTTTAGATTCAAAATTATCAAATGCAAATGCTATTCTTACAAAACACTTATAATGTTGTTGCATATGGAGGAAGAAAGTCAAATAAGGAATGTTGCCTTATTATTTATGATAATCAATATTCAAAAGTTTATGATGTTACCAATTTACTATATTTTATGAGCAAAACCACACGATACAAGAGTTGGACATGACTGACGGATATTAATACCATATTCATCCACTGCCTCCCAAGTGTTCCAAATCAACACAAGAAATCTCTAACCTGTATGATCTTTTCCACAGCTTGATAACGCTACGAGGAATGTAAGTAGGTCGCTCTATCGACTAATTAGTCGCAGTTTTCCATATTGGATGTGGCCTGTGCATTATTAGATTGTGAATAGGAAGGAACAAGGAACTTCCGTACCCCACGAATGACTGCCCAGTTTCAAAACGGAAACAGAGGTCTCTGATGAGCCATGGCAGTTTGATAAACACACCAAAGGTTATATTTAACTATAAATGTTTAAAGCACGGCTTACAACATTTAACTATACGTGCATCAGATCAGATTCTATGCTCTTTGAAATGATTTTACTATACGTTATATTTTAATTGGTCATCTTGCAAATTACTCTCTCCAATTGTTTTTAGTTATAACCCCTGTATTTTCACTTCACTGTACATTTCGCTGGAACAAACGCAATTAACGATAAAATTTTCATCGTGGAATAAATCTTTGGGCAGCTTTAATTTTACCAAACTTTGTATTCATTTTCAACACACCATAGCATTTTGATGATGTCTGGACGGTAAAATCTTTATTAATTCGAAGGAGTCATTTCCTGTTCTTTATGTCTTTGATATTTCAAGGGGAAATTACAGAAACGATATAAACAGATTTTATGCATTTGTAACTGCAAAGACAGGATGACGTTTCAGTTCTATTTAACGAGGTCATTGTCGCTTTCCTGGAGAAGTGCTTAGAATGGATACGAAGAATCATCATATTATAATTATGTAACTGTTAGCTCCATACTTTGATGTTCCTACTTGTCCAAAAAACACAGCCTTAGTATTCACTGATCATGTTGAACTTTACATACACGATTCCTCTCAAATGACGTTATTTACGCATCCAATTTAATTACATAGCATTCTTCATTAATTAACGTCACAGGAACACGTAAGGTTAATTTTACAATTATCAATGCATGAGTAACCTAACATCGATAAAGAAAATGTTTGCATCTCTTGTTACAGTTAGTTTTCCGTGTTAATGAGCAATTTTATACTCATGTCATTAAAAAAAGTTGTATATGTAAATCTTTCTCTAAACGGTTTGGCCATATTCCAGGCGATTGAATGTGCGGATGCTTTAAAAGTCTAACTGTGTTCTGATTAATTTTACTGATGTACACGTCCTGAATATAAATTGAACAAATCAAGCGGAAAGTTTATCCAGTCATAAGCACTGAACTACTTAGTCAGATTATAGACTGTATTTTGTCAGCCATTGCATTCAAAAGTCTACACTCTCATTATTGTGTTTGATCTTAATCATTTATGAACATTCACTTGTAATTACGGTTATTTTACCTCTTTTACATGTACTATGTATAGTCTAGTCATTCAGTATATATGTCAGCTAATGTCAAATTTTTGAAAACTATTGCAGTAATAGCCCTATCAAAAAGTCATCGCATCATTTCAAAGGCTCATCCACCTTTCTACCATTGCGTGCACTATAAGAAGTTATTGAAATATATATATTGCTAATCTAAGACTCAAAGAAAGGCAACTGACAACAGGAACTCGACGTTATTAAATTACCTATACTGCTAATCTCAAAGAAAGGCAACTGGCAACCGGAACTCGACATGGTCGGATGAACATACTTTACTACATTACTGTATATTATTACACTAGGGTTATTGCCTTCATTTGATTTAACTCACGCGTTCAATTTCCCTAGCTTACTTGATGGATTTCTTTTATCTCTATAACTACAGGGGATGCAAAATGAGATACTTATCTCCCTTCTATTATGACAGTGGGATATCGAAACTTTTATACAAGGCTGTATTTTATATACAGTGGTCGACATTTACGCGTTTGTATTGGAAATGGTCATTAAAACAACTATATCTCGTATCATCCCTACCTAAAATCAATGTCAGGGCGTTACCTTGAAATACTTAAACATCGCAGTCGATGATATAGTCTTAAGAGGATTGCATTAGTTGGCAAGAGGTCAAAGGGTATCCTTTGATATAGGAGTCATGCCCGCTTAGTGATCTTCTAGTTCAACTCACGTACCGACTATTTACCATGCGCATCAACCGTCAAGGTATTAAGTGAAATGTACAGGTACTTAAGAATTTGCCTTTTTGTTTTATTGCTCTCTAAATTACGGAAGTTACTTTCCGGTGACAGGGCAAAGAAAATGCGATTGTTTTCAATCATGAATATTTAACAAGAAAGGGTGCCACTTGCGCTGTGAACTATCGACGTTATTATTTGATGAGCAAATAGTAAAGGTGAGATATAGGGAGTGAATTGTGTAGTGGATATATATTTGAAATCTTCGTGACATTTGTTTTGTTTATTACACAATTTTATCAGCCGTATGTCTCCATATTCTCACAAAATCAAAAGGATATTAGTCCATAAAAGCATCGTATGTTTTACGGTAGTATTGATGTTATGTATGTATGTATGTATGTATGTATGTATGTATGTATGTATGTATGTGTGTGTGTGTCTGTGTGCGCATGCATGCATGCATGCATGCATGGGGAGGGTGTGATATCAAGTTGTAAGATACATTATTTTCAAAACTACTACTGTAGGTGTGAATGTTCAATACTAATTGCTTGTCGTTCAGAACACCTAATATGATAAGTTGTGGGTATGTAGGTTTTATATACATACTCCGTGTCTTTGTTCTATCAAGGATATTTAACTCACATATTCACAACGTTTCACACAATGACCATATATTATCGTACAATGAGATGGGATGTGATAAGACGTTATATGTATACCCTGCTCACAGTAACTAAATGAATTACGTTACACTGTACATGTTGTACATGCATTGAAGCAAAACGGTAGTGAGGTTGAAACTAACACTGAGGCTGGATGATTTTTTGTTGAAATTTAGAAATCAACAAATATGTAACTTCTAGAACGATGAAAGAAGAGGCATTACTTAAGTAAGGGGGGGGGGGGGTAAATGTAGGTGCAATTGCAGATCGCCCTGTTCAATACTACGAATTTTATGTATAAAGTGATATAATTCAGTGCCTTCAAATAAGGTTATTCAAATTCACCGAATGCCCCTCTGAGCCTTGTAAAACCACAACATGTTTATTAGGTAATAACACTAGCCAATGGCTACACATGATGACCATTAATATGGAAAAGGAAATATGAATGACAATAAGACCAATCAGATATGAGTAATACCAACAACTTAAAGATAAAATTGCAACAGTAGTGGCCACATGGATTGCGATTGGGAGTATTTTCATAATTTTAATTTCATAAACCAATTTTATTATAGCTTGAAAAATCAATGTGAAACTACATTGAACCAAGTCTGTGTCTGTAACTCAATACATGGCAAAATGCTAAAAAATTGCAAAAAGTTTGTTATTGTACGTACAAGTAGGAAGCCACAATAAAATTGTTTTATAAATCAAAAATCTAAAATAAACGAAATCCTCATCCATATGGCCACTCACAATAGCACTAGTAGATAAAACCTTTGTCATCACATAGTGATGATAATCAACTGCATAACCAGTATAAATATAAACCCATGTAAATGTCGATGGAACGTACACCATAAGATTTTGGTTTCTTTAAAGAACACCAAATTAAAACAGTTTGGACAGTTCCTTTGGGAGATGACTTTTGACTCGGTCTTTAAAAGTTGTAATGTAGTTACTTAGTAGATAGAAAGGATGCCTTTCCACAGGGAGTGTTAACTTGCTTATCTAAAGACGTTACTGGCGTTTTAAGCGTATATTGCATTGGCGTGCCTTGTTTTTATAAAACATGCGAATGCAGCAAGTATGTCGAGACGCCATACTAATAATAGCCGTCAGCAAAATAGGGAGTAATTTAATCTCGAAGAGTTGTGATTGTGAATATGGAGGCAAAGTTAGACTATTTTAAGTTTTGACTCAGAATGTTGATAAGATCTAACGACAACTAGCTTTTGTCTGTTAAGATTTTAACTTCCGTTGATGATTTGCAGTCTTTCAATTGTGGATGCTGCAAACACTATGAATCCCACAAGGAGAGAGAGAGAGTGAACACAATGTCTGATTACATCATATATTTAAGATCAAACTGGTCTTTCTCTAATGTTTCTCATATTGTAAATGAGTTTCATGGTCAACTACGTGTGGAGCATTAGAAAAACGTGTGATTGGCGTCGTTGGCATCATTCCAGCATACGCGGCATGGACAGGTGGATATGTCGTAATGGCATATTTCCATTGCATTTTGGAGATAATAGTTACGTCTTGTCAGCTTTGAATATTTATAAATTGCTCGTCATCGAATTTTGGATTCAGAACACGCTATACATTGTAATTGATAGCCGTTGTCAATTTCTTTAATTCAAACTAATGAGGCATTATCTATCACATAAAGTCACAGATTAACTGTCCCTTCCGATTCATATTGAGTCTGTGTATGTATAAATACATCTCCGGAATTATGGACAGTACAGTTACAATCATCCAACGGGCTATTTGAATGGTTCTGTTCGCCCATCTATGTATCGTGGCCAGCCATATTACTGACATGAATATGTGAATTTCAATCAAACTTGGTACAACGCCATACCATAGTAGGCATAAAAAATAATTTACTTTTGCGACCTTGCCATCTGATATTACCATTGACCCTTGCCTTCAAGGCCAAACGTGAAAATCAAGCCTGTGCTAATTTCAGCTGCTGCCCCTAGAGAAATCTAATGTTAGTTTGCATATTGTAGTATCTATGTGTGGTCTATTGCTGTCAAAAAATCTTGTTGAACGGTGAAAATATGGAACACATTGGTATGATTTATTCAGCTGGTGATAAGGGGTTGACTGTATAATTTGAGCTTAAGCCATATTTGTAAAGTGGGAAATACAATATAGAACTGTGACACATATCTTTGACCATTTCAAATAATTTCATCGATGTCATAAAATAAACACTTTTTTTGTGATAACACTCAGATTTGGAGGTAACAGCCACCTGTCTAGTCTATACACAGTATTTCAGCATGCTTACTCATTCAACCATACAACATATCTCGCATACATTTGGTCGATGATGAGTTATTCAAATTAAAATATGCAGTGCTCAGAGCAATTATGATCAATCATAATCCTTATCACTAATGCATATTCCGCCCATATGTGTATATTACAAATATGTTTTAGATGACGTGAAACAAATTTAAAGCACATTTGGCAAAACTCGAATTATTACATCAACATTTATAGGCACTCTTCTATTATAAATATTAAATTTGAAGCATTTTTTAAGTTGCAAAAGACTTCTGAAACCATCGAACTTTAATTTTGGAGTATTACATTTTGTAAAAATGTTCTTCATATATCACTTCTAGGTATAATGTTTAATTCTCCCTACTCAGTTCGAATGTACATCTAAGTGATCATAGACCCCTTTAGAACTAAGTTCAGGAAAGGTCTTGTGCTTTATTTCCACAAAGAAAATTTCAAGTATGGCAATGCTTCAAATACAGGTATATGTACCACATAAATATGTGCAGCGAAAGGAATTTAAACATTGAGTCTGATATGTTATTAGAATCCTAATCTATATAAGTACATGATTGGAGTTGATACTGACAAAGGCACACTACTTTAGCAAGTGATGCATTATTTAGATTTAAAAAAATCTTCTTTGTAAGTGAAGGGTATTCTGAGGGAACTATAAAAATGTTTTGATAATTTAAGTATTATGTCCATTACAGATTGCTCTTTATTATCATTCTATAGTTAGCCCCTTTACATCACATCAACATTTTGTACAGTTCCTTTGAGTGTACCCCAGTTCCATTTTTGTGGCATGAGCTTTTTAATTTCCATCTTTTAGATACCTGAAGAGGATCCCGGGAGTGGTTGAAATATCTAAAGGTTTTAGCAAATATACTTTTGACTGCATCCAACTTATTACATCATTCTAATCAATAATAGTTCTGGTTCAAATAACACCTTGTGCCTGTTCTCCATAGTTTGATTGGTTCGTTTTTTATAACAATTTAATATGCCCATTTACACGTAACGTTGCTTTAGACCTTCAAATATACAATCAATATCAAACAAGCGAATAGGTTTGTTATATTCATATAAACATAGACCTTAGACTTTGAAAAGTGTTATCTTTCTTGACCACTTGTTCACATTAGAGTTTGTGAGTTATATACATTTTTACTGTATCCCTGGGATAGCATACAAGAGTACACCTAACTGCTTGTCGAGAAAAATGTAACCATCATTTTGACACGAGGATACACCATCACAGCCATATTTTAACACCCTAGATTTATGGACAAAGAATGAAATATTGTATAATTATACTATGAGATAGACACATTTACTATCTCGTATCTGGAATCTCAAAATACTTTGATGGACATTCACAGGTGATGACGTAAGCAAGATTCCAATACACCATCAATATCCTGAAACCTTCGACTAAACCGTAAGTAATGTTTTCCCACTAATGTGTTGGAGTTTTGTCCTCTTTCGCATTCTTTCAAGAATACGAGTGAACTGAGTGAGAAAAGCCTTATGACGTTTCTCTGTTGATCTGGAACCTTCATCTACTTACTCGCCTAAAAGCAGCTTAAATTACAATGTTAAGGTACAGTCATATCAACAACATGAACCTTCCAATAGGGTTTGTATTCAATATCACAAAAATATGCATCACATCGACTTAGTGTTATCGATATAAAACCTAAACTTAGGTCATGAATAAGAAAAACAAGATTGGCCCGTGGAAGGGGTGGAGAGCATGGTGGTCATTAGCATATAGCCAGAGGATTACAAATAGAAAGATCTCAAATACAATAAAAGGATAATGCATCACTGTAACATATAAAAGAACTGCGAACATATGACAGTTTATAAGTGTGGCTCTGTGTTTGCTGGTGTCATTGTGCGAAATACACTTCCACATTAGAAGAATATCTGAATCGACGATGAGATGAAGGTAAACCAAGACTGTCATGTCACTTCGAATGTATTGGCAAAATATCAGATAATGATATCACGTATAAATTCATGCTTAGAATTCTGCGTTGGAATAATAGGAAACAATAGGAAACAATGTACATTCAAAAAAACATAAATTTGATATTGTTGAAGCGGGTCGAAATCTAAGCAAGGCAACGTTTAATGAACGCAAACATTATAAAAAGTTAATTCGTTAAAGTGTAATTTTTTTCAACAGATTATATATCGCAAAGACTATTTAATAACCTACAATGAAGGAGAGCAGAAGCTAAGAAATTCAAGAAGACTATTGACCTACATGGTGTTGTAATGTTATCGATTTTTGAAGGATATTTTCAAATGGCCTTATTAGTTCAACTTAAGCTGAAATTCCTGGTTTGATTGGCATCAAGCGGTAACAGTGTGGGGGTATCTACATGACCGTTATCAGTTGAAGAAATCACAAAGTTTGTTTCAAATTTTCACAATATCAGAACAGAATGTCACGAATGAC
The DNA here is from genome assembly GCF_964340395.1 of Glandiceps talaboti. Lineage (NCBI taxonomy): Eukaryota > Metazoa > Hemichordata > Enteropneusta > Spengelidae > Glandiceps > Glandiceps talaboti. Next base: position 5,597,074 of record NC_135563.1, on the reverse strand, counting down.
CTCTTTACACTAATAGTATTTCAAAGGATATAGAAAAATGAGTGTGATTATGGTGTATTTGAATGAGAAAGTTGGTTATCTTTCGTTTTAACAAAATCCTCCCTTAATGGAAAAGTCGGAATTAAACGTCATTCGTTTGAAGATCCGATGTTTTAATGATAAAACAATCCGATTAAACTGCACACACATTAAGTTTCTGCAGTATTGTCCACTCTTTTTTAACCTTATCATTTCTCATTCCCCTTTCAGCTTTCCGATGAGATGATTGAAGCTTCGTTATCTTGGTAAATGATATTTTATCATGTTTTCAGGCCATTGAAAATCGTGGTAATAAGATGCAACATTGCTTGTTCAGTATACTGTTCTATCAACAAGTGAATTCAAAAATGCTAGAATATTAGACCTCTCAGAAAATCACACGACCTAGAACTTGTTATCTGATCAGACAATCGTTATCGGTATTTCGATAAAAATGGAAAGAAAAAAAGCATCAAACAGAACTGATGTATACACGTGTGTAAACAGTTATTGTTACATGAGTACCACTGAGTTTACGTTTGAGATATTAGCACCATTACGGCGAATACACTGTCTTACATTGGTTGATGAAGCAGCATCGCAAACGATCTTCTCGAAACTAATGTTTTCTACAGCACGGGCCAAGGAAATTAGGACTGAATATTCGTTTTGGAGCATGGAAAGCTTGCTTCTTTCCAATATGATGGTAGCTGGTGGAAATATATTTTCGTCGTTTTTGATTGGCATATGCACTCGGTGAATCACATTAAATTTTAGTCTATCGAACGTTTTCAATTCAGACAAATCAAGATAGTGAATAATTAATCACTTTCCAAAGGAAAACGGTGTGATCTTTCCTAATCTATGATGTGACCAATTTAGGACACTTGAGATACATCCCTAGGTGAATGAAAGCCACTGACGCTTAAGAAAGAAAAACGTTAACCACTTGAAAGAAATATTCCAACTGAGATTGCACTAATGATTACACAAGTTACAGAGAAATTGAATGACAATTTGCTTATCTACCGAAATTACCTAATCTAATTCCCCAGACAAGTAATGGTGGACTTTAAGCGTCATTAGAATTAGGAAACGAAATAACCTCATTACTCAGGGTACACTGAGTGCCATAGGTAGGGGGTCCTAATTGAAAGAACTAGGGTGTAATTGCATATCCCTTAACATAGTTTGCTACTATTCAACATTCATTTTCTGTTACTTATATATAGCCAAAGGTAAAATTGGATTTTTAGAACATATCCCCGAGGAAAAATGTAAACGCAAAAAGTGTTTAGAGCGAATTTGTAAGTGAATTCATATCGGCAAAGCTTATTTATTAATAATGTTATCTGTGAATAACACTCTGATAATGAATCATTTCTTAATATTTTAAAGTGCGAATCGTCGACCCTTTTCTGAGATATAACAGTGTCTATTTCCTTTGAATTTCCACATATTATTTGTTTTTTACGCTGAGCATGTCGGTATACAGGGTTGGCTACGTCGCCTTATAACAGATACCTACATGTCTACGTGTACATAGCAGATATGGCCTGAGTTTACCAGACACAGAAAATGCAATAACGCCATATATAATATTTCCTAGTTCATGCATAGACGAAGAATGGTCCAAAAACTTAAAGACAATTAATGGGAGTGACCTCGCAAATGTTTACCTCATAAATATACGCTTACGATGCAACAACAACAACAACAACAACAACAACAACAACAACAACAACATGATGTTCTTTCCTAGAAAATATAAAAATCTTATATTTTACTAATCACTAACCAGTTCTGAATCAGGTGAAATACCTGCAGTAGGCAACTGCCAACAGAGACCTTCGCCTATTTTGAGGAACATTCCACAGGGCCTGGCGATGAACTACGACTTATTATTTTACTACTTCAAGAACGGATTACTGCAAATCCTCTTCCACAAACCAGTTTTGATTATTTTGAAATCGTGTGAACATTAAATGTCAAAATGATATTGCTTTGGAAATCACAATATACGCTACAATAACAATTTATTGAGCTGTACCTGGATTTGCAGCATTCAGTTTGATTGATTGGATCACAAGGTAAAATATGCAGATGGTTTATGTTATCACAACCGACATTCAACAATAAAACATAGCCATCTGATGAATGTTAACGTCTGGTGTATGTGAAGATTGCTTCAACCTGGAGGTCGAGGACAGTAAGTACACACTGTTAGGACATAAAGTCATCGGTGACAATATACAATTGCGGTGAAAAGCGGAGATTACATGATACATCCACCATGTTTGGCTGAGAGCTCAGCATCGCTATAGCTTGTCGTAATGGCGCCATGCTAAAGCCTCACTACACCATTGTTTATGGTAAACACGCATGTCTCTCAAATGTATGTTATGCTACCACGGCCACGTCGATATTTAGGCAGTGGTTGTCTCTATACCAACTGCAACTCTGCGATTTCATATCATTAGTAATTAACTGGAATCGTTAGGTTGTCCAAATTCACCCACTTTCCTGTCTCTCGGTTTTCTTAACACACCGCCAAAATAAACCCTCCCGCTGCTTTGCCTTTGCTAACGTCTGCCTGTTTAGAGTAATACTTCAAACATAAAAATGAGATTCAGGAAGACAACTTTGAGATCCTTTTATCATACTACCAAGAATAAGTCAAGGAATGAGGTTGTCATATGGTGTTGTGCACTTGAAATGCAATATTTAATAACATGTACAGAAGAAGCATAGGTCCAAGAGTTTACCACGTATTAGTTCCAATCTGGCACATGTCTGACCGTCCATGTGTGAGTGCCTCCATCCGTCCAAAGTCCTGTCTCAGACATCCGCTACCCAATTTAAACCAAACCACACACACACACACACACACCAGTCACTATATAGTGAATATGCACATAACTTAATTTCGCGACCTTGACCTGTATGGAAAAATGGAAACCATATTTGTCCCACAGGTCAAATAGCTACAATTTGTCTTGCAATTGCATACACAGATACAACATTCATGTGTCTACACGCAAATATTGTCAGGTAAGCTTTCTACCAAGCTTTTAACTCGAACTTTTAAATTATTCAAATAGCAAATTGCTCAATAACTTTCGAAGTTTTATACCTAGAGACATTATTCAACTGTATACATTTTGATATGGTATTTTATTCAATGGCACCTGGGAATTCATTATCATGCAAGGAATTTCATGTCGGGAACTTTAAAGATGGATACAACTGAATTTTGTACTAGAACTGCGATTGTTCAAGATCTTACGGATTACTATATGTGAACACATTGTTGTGTGGTCAACTCATTTGCATAATGTTCAAAACAAAGTAACGTGTCAATGATTTTGGTCGCCAACGTTGTGTTCTGGATAACTTCAGAATGCCGGGTTCTCATATGACACGTTTCGTGTACAAAATAGCAGTGCTTCCATCAAAATAGATTATGTGATTTTGCATGTCAAGTGACATGTTTGCCATGGGATCGGTTAGTTTGAAAAGCTTGCCGTTCTTCCAAAACTCTCGCGGTGCAAGCAGCGTGATCTGTTGCCGAGTGAGTCCACCAATATCAATGACATTACAAAGTTTACACGAATGGACATTGTTGTAACGTAGTAATTCCGACACCATTCTAGTAGAGTGAGTATGTTTTACGGCAGAATTTCCATTTGTAAACGAGTTTTCCTCACAAATAAATGTTGATTTTGATGTACAGAAATGCGCTTTTCTTTCTGCATGTCAAAAATAGTTCAAGGTTGCTTTCAGTCAATATGAAAAAAGAGTTCCGAGTCGATTCCGGTCCGAACTGGAATATACGGATTGCTACGTATACGTCATCATAACTTTCTACATTGAAAATAATGCATAACGGGGTGGTCCAATATACGTGACATATAATAAAAATACACACATTCATATGTAGAGGTGAGATTTATGTGTAAAATTGCCATATATATATATATATATATATATATATATATATATATATATATAGGCAATTTTACACATAAATCTCACGTGGTGTATTGGGTCAAATTAACTTCACTTTATGGTTTACGCAGATATTGCTATGTACTTTCTTATGAGTATGAATGGTGAGACTATATTCTTGACACCAATTAACAATACAGTGGTGTTTGGGGCTAGGTGTTTGGGGCTATGTATTCGAGTGAAGAAGACTATTTATTGTTACCTTCAACCAATCAATAATCTCATGCTTTTTTATTATCAAATTACTATTTGATAACTTTCAGTGCAAATAGTTTCCCTGCTATGTATTTCAAAAGCACCCTAGATCCAAAACATGTTCAGAAGGTATCCAACTAAATTCTCAAACTCTAATGTGTTGTAACTCCTTATATGTAGTTTCAAGGACACTCCGGGAATCCAAATTACAACTATCTCCCTTGTCTTGCAACAACGGTATTCCAATAAATTATTCCAAAAAATTTAATATTTGACCGTAATTATTAAACTGTGCACCTGCTCCAATAATACATGAATGAATATGACTTTTTAAACTCTAGAATGTTTCTAACTGTTTTCAAGCTTCCTTCACCGATGATTGCGCTGAATGACATGCAGCAAAGCCACCTTTGGCTTAGTGCCATGTTTTCCCTGACACGACCTTTTTGTACGCACCTGCGCTATGCTGGTTCTGTTTGGTAAACATGTATGTGCATGTGTGTGTTTTCAGTCAGTCAGTCAGTCAATCAGTCAGTCAGTCTGTCTGTCTGTCTGTCTGTCTGTCTGTCTGTCTGTCTGTCTGTCTGTTTTCGTCCTCTTTTCTGTTAACTGCATATGCGTTTAACCCCTAATTATCTAATTATAGGGGTAATTGCCATCAAGTCTTTGGGTTTGCTGGTAAACTGACTTTATATATAACCTCACACTATTTCTCTTTCCTTGAAATCGTCATAAGAGAGTATTGTCACGTAGAGCACAAACCATGACAATTTCTTTAATATTTGATATCGAATTCCTCAAAATGTCAATGTTATCATCTACCGTGATCAATATCGCTTCGGAAGGCTTCACAGCAGTCTTGTTTGATATACATTTATTCCTAGAACTCAGCCCTACATAAGCTGTCCACATGAACTCATTCTCTCTGGGGCAGATTAGTTCGTGGATTTTGTGTTAAAATCATAGAAAATAGGATCATGGTGCATTCTTTAAATAACTCTACACTGTCAGTCAAACGCTTTCAAATACCAAGCATTATATATCGATATATATATATATATATATCGATCGTTAACAGAATCCAGACATTATTTTAGGACTAGCGATTTGTAATGAATAGAATTCCAAACAAATAAGCACAGTTGACGTGCTGGCGATGAACGTTAAAATGAAAGGCTTGAGCGAAATAATAGATGACATGACGAAGTAAGGTACATGTAGAGCTGACTGTAGTCTGTAGGGATGATTGACCTAGAAAAGGAAAAAAACTCCGATATGATAGTGTAGAACTAGGATAACACATGTTTTAAAATCTGTACAGATGTCACGCTGGTGTTGATTGATATAAGGTACTGATATAATTATTAGCAATATACGCTGCAACCAAGAAAGCGTGCACAGATGTTTGCTATGATTACGAGAAAATTGATTAATGTATGATACTGATATTTGTAAATTACCGTTATGATTAACAACGTATTTATGTTTGGCTTTGCCTAATAAGGTGATTTACATGCCATTTAATTCAAAGTTAGATAAATAAACCTAAGGCTTTGATTACCCTCATTTATAGATTTAATAAATTATGAACTATATCCGTTGCCTTGTAAATTTTCAGTCAATGCTTGTACTAACGGAAGGGTGTTATTTAACTATTTCCTGTTACTTTATGATATAATTTACTTAAAATGTCGCAAATGTACTAGCAGGATATTTCTAGATTTGATTTCAACTGTGAATGTTTACGACGATTTCACAGTAGCCTTTTTGAAATGTTGCTTTTTCAACCGGAGGGGGTCGTTAACATTTAATAAAATTAGCGTCGTGGAAATATTGCTCGCATGGGAATTGTGAACCGATGAACACACTTTAATACTGTTTTCTGAGCGTAGCTATGGAGACTCTAATGCATAATTAAAATGTTAGTATACTCGGCTCTAATTCATCACATGACAGGAACAGCACGGGCCAAACAATGTCTATTTTATTTCGATTCAAGCATATATATTTTATTTTCTTGAACACTGTGACGCGACTTTGATATTTCAGCATCGATAGAATGGGTAACTATGCAAAATTTATACTTTGATTATTCTTCGAAAATAAACGTTTCATGAAGTAGTAACAAAGTACCAGTCATGGTGTTTACAGTAAATGTCTATTACATGTCACCCCTGGTTTCTGTATTCTCTACCATGGCAACGAATTCTTTTCATCTTACACGTTGCTTGTTGATTTAACTTTACCTAACTTGAAGATATTAAACAGGAAATTCAAATTCCCGTCTCACAAGTTGCATTTGAAATTTGTATTTCGCTATGACTTTTAGACGTAAATTCTTTAGAGAGCACGTAACGTATATATGTAAATTCACAGTATTAATAAAATTTTAAATATTAACGCTGGGTTTATTCTTAAAACTTCTCAAGGGTATTTACCTTTCTCTGTAAAACCTTTCACCCAATGATAACAGGTCTATGTAATGTAATATTAATATTCGTGTCACGTTACCGAGTGGCCTTAATTATTTTACATCACGACATAGGTAAGTTCAAAGGTTATCAATATCTTTCAATACATCAAAGGATTACTATTGGGTGCGCAAATTTTTTGGTTCGCTTTAGAAAACGAAAAAAAGGATTAATGGCGATGTTATTGTAATATCTGTCAAATTCTAATGAATGGCACACGTCACACAAATAAATGATGAAGTGCTGAAAATAGTAGATGTACAGTACGACCTTATTACTAAAAGTCGTTCTAATTTGTGGTTTTGCGATTCAAGTTCGTATTCCAATTTATGTTTGCAATAATATTCAACGCTCGAACTGTAATGATCCTCTTAATCTGTCAAAGAATAACGTAGACGAAGAGACATATAGACAAAGCTGGTCTGTGATTTAGATTTAGTTTATCATAATTGCAATTTTGATGCCAAAATGGAATCAAGCAGTAAATATACACATATAAAAAGCAGTTTGGTAAAATATGATCATATCTGTTTGGAACAAAACCCTGATTGCACCGGCTTACTTTTAACATGTCTAGCTATATTGTCAAAAAGTATATTCATAGTTAGGCCTAAAAAGAATTGTGTGGTTCCGATTACGCTCAATATTAGAATAGGTGGGGAAGGTAGATTTTTTTATGTGTGTCTAGTTCATGTACGTTGTGTTTTCCGTTGTTTACCATATGGTCTCTGCGTTATTGGTTTCTTTCCATCAACTGTACAGCCTCTTTTTTCTTCCATAAGGAAGAGATGTATTAGGGGATAAAAGTATGTGTGTATGTGTGTGTCTGTTGAATCTAAAGATTATTACATCAAAGCAAGGAGGTAGCTTTATTGCAAAAATATACAATCACGATCATCTACTCACTTCACACCTTTCACGTATGCATACAATTTGGAGCAGATGGTGCGTCTGTCAATCACGATCGAAACAAGAATGTATACACTTTACCCAGGGATGAAGTAGGGCAATAATACCTTATCACTTCACCGTATTAAAGTTGTTCAACTGTTACGATGGGTACCATGAAGTATGTAAACTTTCAGATGTGTAATTGCAATGTTATGCGGGTTTCAATTTCATTTATTATTTGCCATGGAAACGGGTGTACATATCTCGGGTATGTAGGGGATCATGAAAGCCGAGTGTAGTCGAGGATGGCAAGCTTTCCTGGCATTTGAACAACGTTTTTAACAACTAACTTTTAATGGGACTTGAAAAATCACAGATATAGAGCTAAATTTCTTGCATAAATCATTAAATTGTAAGAACGGAAGGCATTCAGTTTAAATCTGGTTAAGTTAATGTGTCAGTTTTCGCATCCAATATTTCTCACGAGACTTCACAATTTTCGAGATTTCTTTAATTTTTCTCGAATACGTAAAAATAAGTTTAGGGTCGGCAGAGAAAAACTAGGTGGGGGTCGGGTAACCGGAACCAAATATTTGTTAGGCCTTATTAACATATAGTGTTTGCTTATAGATCGTGTCGACATGTCATTGAAATATATGTCTCCTTATAAGTTACTTAAAGTTAATGATTGAGTGAAAAAAGTAACTTATCTATCGTAGGAAACTTTCCAAATTGCGTCAGTAAACCCAATTTTTTTCTTGTTCAACTATTCATCGACATACATAGTTTTCTAAACCGCCTGTTAGGTAATTGCAAGCACACGGCATCTGTGATTAACCATCACTTTTTTTCAGTCCCATCATGAAGTGAGATAGTGGCCGGGCTCTTAATGAGATCTTAGTGATCAGATTAACGACTTACAGGAATCCATTATAACAACAAACATTGTGTAATACTGCTTTGATGACACGGTCTTTTGTTTCCGCTTTATTGATCTCTCAAACTGACATGCAATAATTACGACCCGATCCTTAACTGTTCCTTCAAAGTACAGACATAAATGTAGAAGCTGTTTAAACATTGTTATCAATATCAAAGACGAGACGCTTGTGTCGTTTTGATTGTAAACGCATAAGTGGCAAGGTACAAATAGTACTTGCTGATTATACCCTTCGGCTTGTCTGTCTGTCTGTCTGCCCATCTGTCCGCTTATCTGTCTGCCCGTCTGTCTGACACCTAGCGCCTGTTTTTATCAATTGATCGATTGACGTAATTATCTTGCCATCAATGTTGGTTAGTAAGTGGGTATTATGACATAAGGAAGATGTGCAGCGAACGTGTTTATAGTACGCAGGGTGAAAATTGACTAACATATAAAACTTTGACCCCTAGCTTATGTAGAAAAATGTATGGGTATGACATCCAGCATATCAATGCTGTCAGAAAGTGACAGCCGTGTAATTGGACTGTAAAGGGAATTGAATGCTACATTCCCCATTGGCCTAACCTGTAAGAAGAGGCAACCCAACATAAACAATCTGTGCCATAAGAGTGACAATTCTGAAAGACTGCAACAATTACGAGTTGACGTTTGTCAGACTGTTTGTTATTCAGGACAGAAACTTTACACGATGTTGCAAAACATTAAAACATGTTTAATTAGTGTATTTTGATAAGAATATAATCAATGAATATTTCCATCGATATATTACCTTAAACAATAGTTCTATAAAGCAGTAACCTTGTCTATTTGTTCTTTTAATTTCAAACCAATATTCATTCTGTCAAGGATATCAACCCTGAAAGACAATTGTACACGTTTTCGTTATACGAAGTCTAAAATGTATGATCGTGACAGCATGATGATGAATATTCTGTCTGTACACATCTAAAAGCAAAAATCACATGACGAAACATATAGTCTAACTTTACAATATGGAGGACTCATTATTACAGTTCTGTATAATTTGTAGTGAAAACCAATCATCCCAATCTGACAAAGGTATCCACATTTCACATTTGACGCAAACACTTTGTGTGTTACACCAGACTTGCCCAAGTCAGTTTTTTTTTCAGTTTTTATTTGAATAAGCTATTTGTTATCACAATTGTGTTATTTTGTGTGACATAGCGACCTGAGTGAGTGACTGAGTCGGCTGAACTCTAAGCCCATAGACTTGTGTCAGTGAAGGGGGCTTCCAAAGGTATGAATTATGGATGTAACGAGATAAAAAAATCACAACCTTAGACCTATTCATGACAGAGGTGAAGCTACAAAGGCAACCCAAAATTAAGCATAAAGTTTCATGGCAGTTTTAAGCAAATTAATCTTAAAGTGCTGTCCTGTCTGAGAAGCTAGTGTAATCTTTGTATGAATGCAGATTAGTCATTAAGTGCCCCTTATCTGATTAGCTACAGTACTCTTTTGACCTGTCTATCATTCTCTCTTTGTTCGCTGTTAATAGTAACTTTAGTGACCACATATCATGTCGATAATGTATGAGCATTATTGACTGACACCGGGGGTCTCTTGGGAGACTACTAGTAACTGAAATTTTTGTTTAAAAACTTGACCACATTTACCTTCACAAAATTTGAAATGAATAACAAGTTCAAAACTTTCGAAGATTATGACATAAAAAGAAATCTCCCAAGGGACTGATACTAGTCTAGTGTTAGGCATGTTTAAATACAAAATCAACTGAGTTGGACAACTACCAATCTTAACATTGAAAACCACGACAATGTTATATTTCTAGATAACACTGACCCAATTGCAGCAGGGTTGATAAAATCAACTGTTGCACCATATGTGGCTAAATCTATCAACAGTCTCACGTTACTCGAACAAATCAATCACTTTGTTTGATATTGAAAATGTGACACTCCCATGTTATGTTTAGCAATACACACATTGCATTTGGTCAACTTGATCTCAATATGAGAATATTAAGCTATCGTTTACAGGACAGGTGTATACTGTCCAAATCAAACCACAGATAACAGCAATCCTTACAATCAAACAATAATACAACCACTGTATTACAGTTGGATAAAGCAACAGTTGTATCAAATTCGGACACTTCGATTCATCTATTCCGTCAAAGTAGAACGATACCAGTGCATTTGTTTATAATTTTAACAAGACAACGAGATGAAAACTCGATTACATTGCGACAGGTTTTCTTGATCCTATTATACAGGATACTGAGTTATTCTGGAAATGTATGGGCGTTCAAACACATTTTGACATCTCTCCTCATTAAATTGATGACATTTCCTCTTTTTGGCTCTGCATTGTAAATCTTGCTTTATCCCTAGGGTAATTGAATTCATCAATACGGTAAAGTGATCTCTGAAGAGACAGGATTATCCTATGTATTTAATTATATTTCCCATTGAATAAGCGAAAGGATTTATTCTTAAAGGTCCCGTAGAGCACATATTAAATAGTTTAACTTTTTCAATAATTTGCGTTGAGAGTTTACGGTTCCTAAGTGCTTTCAGAGCCTGAAAGGCAAACTACGTATACGTGTGGAATTAATACATAGTCTTTTTAACCTTGTATAATTCTATTTTATATGACATTTGCAGACATTACAGGACCATACCGTAGAGACATGCTGAGATTAGTATGGTGATACCGTCAATTTCTGAAACACTAGAAGTTCAGAATTGTAATTCTAGTGTATCATGTTTTCCATCATTGCGTCAAAAGATAGAGACAAGAAACCAAATACTCTCGTCTCGAAAATACTTCATATCAAGCAGTTAAATCTAGTAGCCATTGGCCTCTAGTCGCTGTCAGGTTACATTAGCTTTTGATTAAGTTAGGTAAATTCGATATGGGCAGGAGGATTGGAATGGGTAAAAAGGAAACAATAGACATACCCACCCTGTAATCATCTAAATCAGAGGCCCCAGGGGTTTGCGTATGTATGTATAAACTTCTGTAAAATATCATCTTAATCAGTTATGAGGTCGGGTTCCAGGTTTACCTAATCCAAAACACGTGCTACTTTTCCATTGCTTGTCAAAATCGAAGAAAGTAAGTAAAATGTTACAATGTAAAAAGACTAACTATATTGCACCCCTTGAAACTCATGTTTTTATCAGTATATAATACATTGTGTTCAGACTGACATACTTCTTGATAGCTTTCAATATGTTTGTTTTATGTACTGAATTTTTTTCTGAATTAAAAAAACCCACCAACGTTCACCTATCTGCTAGTTGTACATACTAAAATGAAATGTCGATGTAATTTGATATAGATACGTATAATATAATCGTATGTTGCTGTCAATTCCTATTAAATGACACGTTTTCCGCAAGGACCACTAGAACCTCCTGGGTCTGTAATTCTGCCTAATTGTTCTTGACCGATCATTGAACGTGGCTGATATGCGAAATTTGCTAGTTCATCACATTACAAGCATTTACACGACTCCATCAAAAGGGTAACAAACTAATCGCGTATATAATTTTGTGAATGTGTTTAAAGGGCCATTGCGTCTTAAAAATGAACACCTTTAGATATTGAACTACTTGTGTGCTACTTACATACTTTATTCATTTATTTACTTACTGAGTTACGTAACAGTTACCTTATCTATATAACTTTGTCCCGTCCTTATTGAAACACAAAATTTGCTTCGTTGAGTTTGCGTTTTGCACTATATAAACGGAAATGACGTTTTAGCTTAACATGAGACTGAAGATCTTTAGAATCTGTTCATTGCATTTGTATACGCTATTTCTGTCACAGACCTGCTCACTACGATGTGTACTTTCCAGGAGACGGAGCAAAGCCTTTCCTTTGATTTGACACTATTAAGTTCACTAGATTCAATTGTTTGAAGGATTAATGCCATCTTTAGAATCAATTCTAAGATCATGTTAAAGTTACTGACCGTGTGATACAATTTCCTACAGCATACAGGCCAATAAATGCAAACTATGGTAATATTATACATTAAAAGGCAAGGGTGAAATTCTTGTGACCTTTTTCTGTATGTCACTAAAGGTCAGATTTACTAAGTATACTTGCATCTATATCCTGACAGCTTTTACACTGAATTTTGTAAAGAGTAAATATGCCATTCTTTTTAATGCATACATGGATAGCATAGTAACAATATACACCGCTATATTATACAAATACTCAACTGCCAGTTTCGTGATTTGAAAATCATTAGTTGGTGTTTGAGATATGTTGTTTTCCCCACAAGCTGTACAGAATGAAGTATATCGATATGTAATTAATACAAATTCGCAATATTTTAAACAAACATTTTAGACAAATGTTTCTATGTATGTCAAATGGCATTTACTTTCACTATTAAGTAACTTCGAATGTTCACTTGATCTATCTGCACCCGCAATTTATCGCATGAAAACGCGGTTCAAGTATCCTTGGGCGAAATATCTTAAGTATATATTTTCTTGTAATATCTTGCTTAACGTGTGCAGTCAAACTTTGAAGCGTCGTTCCCATTGCCACCCATAAACACACTTTGTAAAGATAAGCTGTACCTTACACAAATAAGCTTTGATAGATAGATAGATAGATAGATAGATAGATAGATAGATAGATAGATAGATATGCATATATATAGACGGACAGAGAGACATATAGATAGGTAGGTAGGTAAATAGGTAGGTGGATGGATGGATTGAAGAATATATGAATGGATAGATATATGGATAGATGAATATTGAGATTGATAGAGGAAGAGAGAACATACGAATTAGAATGAATGACGACAATAAAATGTTAGAGACCAGGAAACTATAAAAGAATCCATCTATGAAAATCTAGTTAATTGACTAAATAATAGGCATGGACTGACAATGAAAGTGCAAGTTTGTGGTTTGCAGAATGGTTTTGACGGCGCTATATACTCACTCTCCACATAGTGCATGACGCATGATCATATCCAGTCAAGTAGCTACCAATGCCTTTTGTGTTCACAGCCTGCAGGGATATCCGACAATGACGTCACTTAGCCAAATTATAGTATGATAAAAGCGACATGTCATAGTTGTTGTTGTTCTAAAACGCCTTCAATATCTAGTTCGTACTTATACAAAGAGTTTATTTACCCCTAATAAATATAACAGTGGGTAAATAGGGAGTCAGGAAATAGCTTACAGCTAGTCTGGTCCTGTCCCCTCAAATATATATACAGAAATTCACAGCAAGGTACTCAATATAACTCAACATATTATAATGTACACACGATTAAAATTTTCAATATACAGTTGATCAGTTATACTTCGCCAGTAGATGTTGCTTGAAGATTTGTTTGACACGATATATAGAGTTAATACATTTTATGTTGACAGGGATGTCATTCCAAATTTTTGCGCCACAAATTAAGATATAGAAAATTGACTTGGATTCGATATGACATGATGTGAACATGGATTATTTCGATATAAGCAGAATCGAGTAACATAGTGGTGATTAGTAACTCTAAAACTCTGCGGTTATGAATTGTTGGTGGATCAAACCATGCATAAAAGAGCCTACTATTCACTATTTGTGAAGTTTGAAAACATCTAGAATATTCAACTTAATAACAAAAGAGCTGAATCGACCATGGAAGATTTAAACAATATCGTTAGAACAATCATTCTTGGTGTAACGTGTAAGTATTACCCCAAACTTTAGTATGGACGCATTGTACAAGACTAAGAGTAATAAAATATGTTGCGGTAAAATGTGCCTAAGTTTGTGTAAAATTCCACTTTTTTTACTTATGAGTTTATTTATTTTATCAATTTGAGCAGACCAAGAATGATGTTTGTCTTATAGCATTCCAACAAAAGAAACCCTTGATGTTTTCGCCACTTATAGCAATCTCTTCAACTTTCGCTTCTTATCTGATATCCTTATTTAGTAAGCCTAACTGAAATGAACATTTTTGTTATTTCAAATTTTACGGGTTTTTTCAGAGAGTAAAGAGATCACAGAACTCAAAGAATTCTACTTCGATGGTTCTGCTAATCATTGTTGGCTGTGCAAGTTAGGAAGAAACCCGTAACTGCTGCAGGGCCTCAACAAAGTGAGATATGATCTGCCATCGAAACCACAATAGCAACTGGAATATAGAACTCGGATTACTGGGGACAGTGTGAGATTTTAAGGTCGAGTCCTTGTGGCCATGATTAATGTGCATTGCTGTAATTCATACAAATCATTGCCTTAGAGAAAGGTATCTCGTGTTAGTAGACTGCTTCACAAAGCCCAATCTATACATTCGATTCGATGTTGCATATACAAGTGAACTTATCAGTAAAGGAAATACACACGCTCTTGAAAGGGAACTATCGTGTAGTTAATACGTTATTTTGATAACAATGAACAGGAAAAAATGATGTTACTTTGCGTCCATCGAATACCCTTGATGGTCGACGCTTTGTTAGAGACAAGCCCCGACGGAATGTGAGGTACAAATCATCAACTTCATCATTTTTATCTTTCTGTTGTTACTTCCTATGGGAAGGTAGAATATTGAACACAACTGTCACGCTATGTTTGGAAGGTTTCTATCTGTACACGAATTGCATAAACGTACACGTCCAATTTGCTCACTACCTTAATTATGACACACTAAAAATCATTACCTATAATGTGACCTAAAGTCAGTACAAAGGCATTGCATATCAATTTATGGTTACTGGACAGCAATATGAAATTGTAGATGGAATTAACTCGTTATCCCGTGCTGCTATTGAAAATCACATCAAGTTGACCATCTATATCATGTCCGTCACCTATACAGATACTTTTCATTAATGGTGTGATCAATAATTGTAAAGACTCCTGGTAGTTATCTTAGTTCGGTAATAATACTATGCTTAAAATAGGATTCTAGATTCAAGCTGTTGCATGATACCCATCATGTAATTTCTGATTTCAATTGACCAAAAAAATTAATTTTGCACCGTTGCAAGTTAGGTAATTAGGCGTAGTAACACATTTTATATGACTGTGTAGATGTGTGGGAGTCAATTGAGGTTGATGTCCAGGTATTCGTTTCCCAATCTTTGATCAATTTTCTGCGTGTAATTACAATGCAGTACAAGTACCAACTTTGTCACCAGCCACAGCAATATTTGATTTGATGAATACTATTTTCCATTGCAATAATCTTCCGTTTCGAGGCATTTTTGTCCTGTACCTTATTAATGCTGACCGAATCATTTATCAGAATTAAAACCCATTTACAACAGAGAGAACGTTGATTAATTTGATGAATTGGACACAGGGGATATATCCGATACCATAAGACGTATTCAGCTCTAGGCTAAAAACATGTTCCGGTTTTTGAAGTATAAAATGACCTTTATGTGAAAATGTGAAAGGACATTCTCAAATGATCAATATCTATAAAGCCTCGGGAAACATATGCCTTATCCGCCATGATCAAGGTGGACCCCAGGAAAACAGGGCAGGATAGGTTCTTAGCAAACGTCATTGTTGACTACGAAAGTATTTTCTCTTATCAAATAAATTGTTAGAAGTAGTTTTATTATAGAGAAGTGGAAAGTAATCCCCTAGCAACTAAGTATTAATGGGTTTTAGCATATGTTAATTCCCATTGGCATGTGGGTTTGGGTATTTTATTTAACTACATTCCCTGATAAATTCAAGATATGAACGTCGTTCCGAGATATCCAGCGAAATCCATCAATTTTGGTGTAATTTCTATGTCGGATGTAATGCATAGCTCAAAGTCTTTTACATGGACAATTCGAGCGTGCCGAGTTACCCAATACATTACACATGCTCACTGAATACAAAGTTTCTCTTCATGAAATTCAGATTCATGGTACGGGATTGATACACGATTATGATCTTCTGAATAGAGACATTTTCTGCATTGTTGAAATTGTTCATATTAAACTGTTAAATGCTCTCGTCAAGTTAGTGGTGAGAATGTTATTACGTCAAACCATTGCAAAGGAGTTATCTTGTCGTTAGCACAGTAAAGTCTGTGGAATAGAATAACAACCTGTATCAACCAGAGTGCCTGTCGAATACTAAACTTTCACATGGACGCCAAAACAAACCTCTTGATTTGTGTACAGTCAAGATGGTATACAGACTGTTCAGTGTTTATTGCGAGTGAGTGAGTGAGTGAGTGAGTGAGTGAGTGGGTGAGTGAGTGAGTGAGTGAGAATAGTAGTTTGAGTGGCTTTTGATGAAAAAGCACCAACAGCTGTTTACTAAAAGTATGGAGACCAAATCGGCAACTTGCACTAACGTCTAGTAATACTTGAAATAATATTGCAACAATGTGGGACTTTTGTTCAATAAACAAAAAGATCTGTCTTGAATCTCTTTGACTTCTTTATAGATTTAATCCTTAAGCAGTAGAACGGTTAGCAATATAGGTATTGTGTATGACGTCATGTGTGAAGACAAACACCATCCTGTATCAACGTTGTTTTGGTGTGGAAATGACAACGTTAACGTTACATCTATAGCTTTCCCATGTGGCCAATATGTATGTGGAGTGATTATTTGTTAGCTAAGAGTTGGCGGTTTGGAATGTGTAAGTTCGCTTTGGCCATTTGTTTCTGAATTCCTAAAACCCTCCGGCAAGAGTTGACTAACACTTGTTATGTGCCCCAGGCCAACTCAGCGGCATAATTGAGGACTTGATAGGATAGAAGTTGATATGTTAGGGATATATATACAAGCTCCTAAGTAGCTATACCCCATAATCTATCGCGTAGACTGAATAATTTGACCGGAAGCGAAAATCGGTGTAGGGAGATGGGTTCTGAGGTACGATGCGTAGGAGGTTGGTTATGCACGAACAGAGGCTGCAGTGGATTCTGGAATTATATAAAGGACTACAGCAGTTATAATTGTGAAATGTTTCGAGGTGATCGAGTGAGGGAAAGTACTACATACAAACTGCCATTAGTGTTATTATCAAAATAAAGGCTTACGGTATTCAGCAACACTAAAACGAATTAAAGGAAACAAATGGGCTTATGATATTCAATGAAACAAAACGAATAATTATTAAATGAAACATATTGATAACAAAATAACATTTTCACGTGTGTTTAATAAAATATTTGTCTGTTTTCATTGATGTCTGGTTAGTTTCATTTCATTTCTTTTCTTTTGGTGAATACCATGTACCACTTAAAGAGTGGTCATTAACAATGTTAGTTACGGGCCAGATCTATATAATGACGGGCACAGGAATAGTAATTTAGTGTAAATTCTACAATGTAAACACCTGAGAAATTTACATGGTCATAAGAATAGAAGGTATAGTTTCCCAGTGTTCAATATGACAGAACGCTCAAATCTGCGGACTGAATATCGCCAAGTCAAGATTTTCACATCGACGTTCGGAAATACGTATTCATATATTGTGCGTTGCGTTCTGGGGACAGTGAGTCAACAAATCAACTCGCAATATTGTTTGATATTTCCAACCGTTTGTGAGAAGCGTTAGTAAAAAAAAACCTTTGCTTCTGAGGATCTCATCACTTGAACATGATCGATCCCCATGGGATGACATAGAAATCAACACAAATGCGCCAAACCAAACAAAGAGAAAACCAGGAATAATTTACTGTATTATAACTAGTGCAACACATGTGGGGCAATTTCAGTGTGTTCTGATAAGAACATCAATGGAGTGGGGGAATAGGAAGTTTCTCCGTATCATTCCTGGATAATCCTGTTGATGGAACTATAACCACATGCATTTCCATTGGGATCTTGGGACCAGTCATTTTTTGTATTGCTCAAGGTAATCCGTAGCGGCAAAAGGAATATGACACTGGATTGGTTGGGCTGAAACTATTGAATTTTGAATTGGTAACTTAATAAGTGACATCTACTGATACAACTATTTTGGAAAAGTTAAAGTAAGTTCTGAGAACAGGCTATTGTATCATGACAGTAGAGTTGCAATGGTTGTAGATTACCCTGCGAGTTTCGGTGTAGGACATTAAGCGGGAGATAAATTGTCCCCATTCAATTTATACTTGTGAATCTATGCATGGAATGAGTAATCATACTGTTACATAGTTTTCAAACAGCCATTACTTTTACTATCCTTATCTAATCCCTGTGAGTGTTTTGACATCATTAGAAAAAATACAATATTCATGAATCACTGGCCATAGCGATACAATTGGCTTAGATAAGATAGAAAATGCATGAATTAGACTCTCATAACTTGACAGCATCTCAGTTTGCGCTCCCAGAGATCATTTGATACATTCCCCAGTGGTACTGAGGGCACGCATATTGATTAAGGGTCTACATGTATATCTATGAACAAACACGAAGGTGCAAGAATTGTGATTGCTTATTTGTAATAACTTGAAGATGTGACTAATATTTCCAACTATCAGTATAAAATATTGCGTGGAAAGAATTGTTATCGGTGCTTTCCTGTGAAACGACACCAGTGGAGGCCCTTTTATCTTACATACGGCCTCGTGTTGACATATCGTACAAACACACTTTAAGAGCGGTGGGTGATAGATTGTTTGTGTAATGCATTCCATTATTCATATGAAAGTAGTCGGTTTGCCATTTACAACTGGCAAAGGGGCACTGAAATATCTTGTTACGCGAGTGTTTTGTACAGAACTCAACACCAAGTATCCCCTTCTACGCAATAATGTACTCAACGAGAGTCACCAAGGAATTGCCCTCTGTACATTGAAGAAACTCGAAACTCTGCAAGAGTACTTTTCACTCAAAAATGTATACGAATAATCTTTTTCTAGGCATCAGAATGTCCGCTCTCCTTTTCCCTTGTGGTTGGTTGGTTGGTTGGGTGTGTGTTGATGGGAGATTTTGACTAGAGAGGCAAGTTTATTTTATACCGAACGACAATTCCTCTGTAGGAAATGAACCATCATTGCGCAAGGAAGCTAAGTATATCCCGTAACAATAAGGGTATAAAAATGTATATAGCTGAGGAATTTCCCATATGATTTCTCCATATCAGATAACAATATAAATTAGCACATTTTTCTCAGCATAGCTGTCACAGAGTACCTGCATTCAGCTATTGATAACAAACCTAACGATGCTAATAAACAATGACCTATATGCTTCAACAAAATAACAATATTTGAGTAGTACTGAAAATTACTTGAAAAGAAGAATAATGACTTGCGATCCATTATGCTCATTACTCTAACTATTATCTTCGCCACCATCACTCCCACCATCACGACTCTAATAATCCCCAGGCACCAATTTACGTCATCACTTCCGCGCCTCATTATCTCCCACCCACAACCATCACCATCTGCAAAATTCACTGTAGACGCCATCACTAGTGGTAATCCAGAAATATATTACTTGTTGTCTACCCAAGACGGTCACTTTATACATCAGTTAGCTATGACATAATGATGTAAATACATTGGCTGTAAACTGTACCAGTATTTTGCACCTGCTGAGTAAGTTACTAAAGAGACAACTTGATAATGTAGCTGCATTTTACGCTGCGGTCCGAATTTACGACAGGAGGGGGAGGGGCGGCTAGGGAGAAAATATTTTGGTCACAGAAAAGAAATCTTCAAATGCATATATAATTGGTAAACGTCCACTCCTGAGGTTTAATTTGGTTCAAATCATGAGCAAAATATGTTTTGGCCCCCTTTCAGACCAACAGAATTTTCATGACCCCCTCGAACCCCCAATTGTTTTCAGACCCCCACCCGCTCTGCCGTAAATACTGACTGGAGCCTTAAGTTGTGGATATTCTGCTAGTATCTGCACGACAGCAAAAACCATACCTAAAGAGATAAATCTCACTGTCAAAATACATATAAACGTATTGTACTTTATAATATAAGTCAAATAATTATATATTCAGTGTCAGTAATTATCTAGGCAAGTTAGAAGTAAAATCTGCAATATGTTAACTTAAAGGGAAGTGACGTTGAAACTGATAACGAGTCCTTAGCATTTGTCGTCTGGTCACTTTTTTGGCCATGCATTTCCCAATTTGTTTGGTGGCAAACACATTACTTTCAGTATATAAAGTGTGAATGTTTTTCTTAAGGTGCCAGCCATTTTTATCTGGCATGTACTTGATTCAATGGCCAAACCCAAAGCGACCCCGGTCAAAAAGAATACTGAAATAATGCATTATACCTTTACCCACTTGTATAGAAAGTATTCATGATTTGGATAATATTATGTTCCATAGTGAGTAAAAAAAGTTGTTGAAAGTATTAAATATAAATGGATAGTTATAATTCCAGTTACAATCTGCAGTCGTTGTTGAGATATACCTTGAGTTATAACTGCAGCAAATAATCGTTATCAGAGGTAATATTAATTACATATGCATGTAATGGGTCACGGACTGATTCCTGTCTTATCCATTTATGGATACCATATACCAAATGATAAATGCTTTACTTTGCTATTCGACAATACTGAGGACACATGCATAACATAACATAAACATAAACACAGGTGGAAAGGTTTCCCACTCTCTTTGTAGGAAATGTTGACACAGTACAGTTACTCAACACACTAAATATGTTACGCTTATGAGAAATATAACCTGTTAAGATGTTTCCATAGCAAGCCCATTTTTAGTGATTTCTGGCCTCATTGTCTCGTTCCTAATACAAACATAGCTTACCATATCGCATATGTATGTACATAATCTAAACTGGGCAGAGAATGAAACTTGCTGTGATAAATCTGAATATAAAGGAGGCACGTGCAATCGCCCCCGTCATCATCACACAAAGTTTAGTGAGGATAACAGCAGCGCTGATGATGGACGCTCCGTGACAGTCAAAGAGAGTGTAGCCGGCTTGAAAACCATTAAACATAAGTACAATTATAATGGGGATTTGGACTGATATATAGTATGACGTAAAATGCTTTGCTAACAATTAGGGTAGGGATGAAGTTTATAGATGTTTTTTTGTTATCATGCATGCTGTTACTTGAAGAGATGAATTGGGATAACGTATACGTATACACATAGGCCACGTACTTGTTTTAAGCCTCTTGGCGGCTCTCATATAGAGTTCTGTGCCTTTCGTTATATAATATGTTCAGTTGTCCATGATATTTGCCATTGTTTACATCTAGGCAGTTTTACATACGAAATTTAAAACTGATGTATGTCTGCTTACAAGTATATTTGTAAGTGGCTGAGTATAGCTACTGGCTAGTGTTTTCTTTCAGTAATTACTGTAGCTAGGGATACTCGAGCGAACAAGTGGTGCGAGGAGACAATTTGGCATGTAGCTTATTATAGAGGATACAATGTCCAATTATCAGCGGAGTTTATACCGCGTTATCCTGTAAAATGAAGAATATGTGGCTTCAATTAATATTAGTGGAAGACAGGAAGAGCGACATTGACAATGTATGTGGTAATGGGAGCGGTGACCTTAGAAATATGATTGTATTTTTACAGTTAGTTGTCTCTGCTTCATAAATCCATGGCTGCTTTCAACAATTCTTCCAAAAACCTGTCGTCCCAAAGAAACTCGTCCCATACACTCAATCAAGACATCCCACCATTATATTGCGTCATCTAAGAGCCCTAAGCTTGTTCAACAACGATACCCCAAGTATATAATACTCTTCTTAATAGTTAATGGTAGTATCAAAAACATACATCTCGGATTCAGAAATGCGCGGCCAAACATCCCATAAACGTGTGGCCTATTCTTGTCTTGGTAACTTTTAAATACTGTCATAAATTATATTTTTGAATGGAACCCTGGCATCATTTAAGCTGCAATCTAATATGTAATAGATCAACTTTAACTGAAATGTTGTGCACATCGTGTGCAGGTAAATTTCAAAGTCAACGTGTACACTGTGTGAGTAGGCAGTGGACGAGTTGACTGGCAACCCTTTCAACAATGCACGTATACAGGATTTCAGATTGTATCATTGCTGCAGCTAGACTACCTTTGTTTTGTACATCCGGAGGCACATCCTGAAAAACGACGTGTTAAACCTGAATACAAATGTCAAAGATAATGCAGATAAAAGGATCAATAACTTGTCCGGTTTATTCCGGAAATGTCGATTTATCGGTACTCGCAATTTCTGTTTCGGTTACAGTTTGTGACCACAATTAATTTTTAATTGCTATTTGAACGTCAACATCATCTGACGAAGAAACTTGCCCTTCAACCAAAGCTACCTGTCAATATGTATATAGTCGTCTGTCTTTTATAAATACGAAGAATGAGTTTTTAGCAAATCGAAGAATTTTGCATGCGATTATGTTCGATGTCCATAGTATGGAATAGCAAAACAGATTTTGTTCGACAGTTCAATGATCGCACATACGCATGTTATTACCTTTATCCTTGGATAAAAAAGTACATTTGATATTTTTAAAGGACACTAACATCAGTAACAGTGTTCCCTGTGTGTCTCTTTTGGTAACGCGTGATAGATAGAAGCTTACCAGATTGTATGGATCATTGAGCACGTGCACAGGGTATTGATCTATCAAAGCTGCTTAAAACACTGGATTTGCTGAAAAATACGATAGACAGTTAATTGAAAAAGGTCTGTAAACTTTAAACAGCGAATTCGTATTTTGTTTTTCCACTAGGCATGTGAAAGATGCGTACAAAATGTTCCTTGCCACCTGTCATGTGCTTCGCTTGAGGGAGGGACGTGATTGTGCGTGCATTAGACAGGGTCATGTTTTATCACTCAAGAAAACAGTCAAGTTAGCTTAATTATGTCAAATTGTATCACAAAAGTACAAATCTGAAGTCAAAACTGACATGCCGTTTGAATAAATGTAATATCTCGTTATGTCTAATGGCATTATTACATCCAGGTCATCATGTCTGGTATACATTGCTCAAATAGTTTGAGATAAGAGGACACCATGCCCATAAATGATTAAAATGATAATAATTGGAAATTTCCTATCTAAATGTCATAGTTGATTCTCAACCTGCTGCGTTGTGTATTTAACATTCGGATTGTGTACCGTAACATACATTTTGCAAGGTGACTTGCCAGAAATCCCAAATGCCTCGGCATTCTTTCCCCCCTACTTGTATGTTAGTTAATTCTCGACTAGTGCCTTGACTCACTTTGGCAGAATCAAGTCATGCTGCAATGCTTCTAATCCAACCATACTTCTATACTTTTTATTGTGATGATTGGAGTGGTTATTTGAATGCAAAACAGACTAAAGGAAATGAATAGACTGCAATATAATTTTACCTTACCTACATAATAATGTACATGCAAAGGTAAAGCATATAAACATTACTGCTGTATTCATTGATGCAACAATAATGCCCACGCAGACTGTTAATGTGTGTAAAAGGTCATACATAGGTAGGAAAGTATCTCCAGTATCGATAACATATTTGTAAACCTTACTCGTAATCAAACAGTTAAATAATGTATGGTTAGTCAGGTTTGTGCTGACCTTGACTTCCTTTGAGTGTGTCCTGGGACTACAAAAAAAGACTCAATAATCGACAACTGAAGATGAAATGTTTTTGCATGTCAAAGAAGACGTTCTTGCCATTAATAAGGCGACAACGTTCAATGAACGTGTCTATTTATGACATCTGTCAAGTCATATCTCCTGTTGTATCTCGCTGATTGCTTGTTTTCACTCGCTTCTTTACTTTGGTGGCTTTAGACGAATATTATATCACGGCACATCTGACAAAATAGCTGAAAATAATGCCATTTTGTACGAGTATTTCTTTGTCAAATTTCGCTTAAGTCATGTCTAGCACAACCACTTGTAAATTAATTGTCAAAGTCAAGTCCATTGGTCATTTCACACAAACCTCAAAAATTTAAATGTCTGTATCTACATCACTTTGATTTCTTGAATATAATGAATACACAAAAGCAAATGTAAATGCTTGTATGTTTCTACTGTGGTTTACAATTGCATTTGTTGTTAAGGAAACCATTTAATTGGTTCGCGTCTTATCGGCAAGTTCTTTAATATACACATGACTTACTGAGGCAGAGTTTTATTCACCCATACATTGAAAGTAATAAATGTTTATGTCGGGCTAAGAGAAAACTATTAGTGATTTTGCGGAGTTACTTTAGTTCGAAGTCATAAACGACATTTTAGAATTGATAATGTGAAAGTATCAAATGCTAGATTGAAACACATTTAACATTACCGATACCGTGTCGTCCATTTCTTGCTTTTAAATACGGTCTTTTTGTCTATTTCATGTACAGACTCTTCCTATAGTTTAGATGCAATTAACGGAAAACCATTTTCAAATCATTAGGATAAAGAGGCATGCTTTCAAATGCCTTCAATTGTGAACCGCCAATAAAGATTTCAGCATACTGTATGTGACTACTGAAGCGAAAATAAATATCTGCCCGTACACCTCTGAGCACTACTTCAGGGAATGCGTTCGTAAATCCGAATAAAATGACATTGAGAAGTTCCTTGAAAGGTTTGATGAAAATGCACACAGTCGTCTCCTCTCATGATGTTTTTTCAGGCAGTCGCAGTTTGTAAATTCACATGGCACCTTCTTAGAACAATTTCTAGATATACTCGATAAAGGTACACACACACACATACGTATATATATATATATATATATATATATATATATATATATATATATATATATATATATATATATATATTAATCCTGCAGTTGTATAGAATATTTGAAATGTTTGGACGTTGAAAAATGTAAACAAATGTATTACCCAGCTTGTTACACTTAGATTTGACAAGAACCTAGAGTGACTCACAATCACATTACGTCGCCATAATAAGCACGATAAAATGTACATTGTTCTGTATGTCGTATTTACCTGGCACGCTCTGGAAGAACTCTAACTTGAAAGGAGAGAAGGCAACACTTCAAGCATATTATTCTGAGTTCCGTATTTCCTTCGTTTTCTCTGAAGCGATATCACTTAGAGAATAAACGTAAGTTATATGTTGCATCTGAAAGGAAGTCATTGTATTTCAAGAGCTATGAACTATACATCTAGGTAACCACATAACAGGCAACACCTAAAGTGTCTTTCAAAATTAATCAGGCGAACGCATAGCCTCGGGTTAAGTCTGCAAAACGTACACTGAAATGAATTGTTCATATAACATTGCGGAGAGAACTCCATTCTAGAGATGGACTTTTTAACATTGTGGAAAGCAAAACATTATGGAGATGTTTTTTTTAACATTCCGGAGAGCACTGTACAACTAGCAATTATTACAAGTGTCGGTTGTACAGAGCACTCCATTCTGGAGATGGATTTTTTAACGTTGCCGTGAGCAAAATATTACGGGAATGTTTTTTAAACATTGCGGAGAGCACTCCATTGTGGAGATGGACATTTTAACATTGCGGGGAGCAAAACATTATGGCGATGTCCCCTTAACATTGTAGTGATCACTCCATTCCGGGGATGGACATTTTAATATTGTGTAGAGCAAAACATTACGGGGAATTTCTTTTTTAAATTTTGCGGAGCTAAATGCATAGCTAAATGCAGCAAATAAAACACCTATTGTAAAGTGGCACGTGGGCTTAAAACCGACAGAAAATTACTACAAAATTTGTTTATTGATTTTGTAATTAAAGAAATTGTGTTCGAGTGCGAACGTGTTTATGCTGTTTACCAGACAATCAAAACGGCTTGAATCTGACGTGAACACATTAAGACCAGAAATAATAGTATCAGGGTAAATAAAAGTATGAGTTAACTGCATACATCCAGTAACAAAAACTATTTCCAGGTTAACATTTAATTAAAATCCAAATCAATAAATGAAAAGATGGAAATGTTCCCCTTGGCACAACACTATTATTAAAAAGCATACTTTAATGTGTAAAGTGTAATGAAAGGAGATGCAATCTGATAAACAATACCGAACTGTGATATAAGCCTATGTTTAAAATGGACATAGCCGGGGGATAAAATGATGCCCTGTAGCAATGTATGTTTGCAGGAGACACCTTGACCTTGACCTTACGGGAAGGTTGTTGGAATCGACATGAAGTAGACGAGTTTGAAGGAATGGTCCAGAAGTGCACTCTCGTTTTAAATTGCATTGATCCCTTTTTATCAACTTTTGACAATCTCTTCTCAAACTAGCCACACGTTCATAAGTCACAACACTTCAAATTTTCGAAAGTGCAATGTAATTTGGCTCGACGTTTCCTTTAATAATCAAGATTTCGGAAAATTTTCCACACTCTTGAAAGTTTTATTTTATTTTACTTTATTTTATTTTATTTTATTTTATTTTATTTTATTTTATTTTATTTTATTTTATTTTATTTTATTTTTAAATTTTTATAAAGTTAAATTAAATTAAATTTTATTTTGTTTTGTTTTGTTTTATTATGTCTGTTCAAATGGAGGAGACTATAGATGCCTCGGAAAGCTTATGTACTTGTATCAGACCACTGTTCATACCTGACTAGTGTAACATTTGAATTGTTACGATTATTGAACTTTGGGTGTCCAGGTATGATTTAACAGGTACTTTTAACAAAGGTCTTTTCTGATAACGTTAAACTCCCACTCTACTGAACTTCTACTTCTTAAGAGTAACATATTATACATTTTGAATGCATTAATGGTCACATACATAGTTTTGTAAGAGGTATAAGCTTATGTCTGTCGGCACTCTTTTCACTGCACCAAAGTTGATCTCAAAGGTATCATGGTCTCAACCCTTCTGGGCAGGATAGTCATTGGCGTATCATACTGTAAATTACGAAGGCATGGTATACATCTATGCTGATAGCATAAAATATGAAAACAAATTATCCAAAATTGTATCCTGAAGAAAAATATGAAGGGTTACAGAGTTACTAATAGAACGCAGCGTGGTATTAATTGAAACCAGCAAATATGAAAATGTAAGTGGATGCATGTGGCGTGGTATGCTATGCAACAATTGTATGTAAATACCTTAGAAACCATTATGGAGGAAAGTGCACCACTTCAAAATTGTGATGAATGGCGTTTATATGTCCAGTAAGGTATCGTTACCTTAATTCATATTCCACACAAAATCTGAATGGTTTAATGACAAGATGTAGAGTTATGTTTGGGAACTCCTGCTAATCTCATTGGCTAAACGATAACAGGACAGCTATAATACATTGAACCCAAAGCTTCAAACTTCGTGTGTGACGCAGTGCGGTGTTCAACAAACGTTCCATACGGTTGATGGAAAACATAAGAGTTGAGAAACATATGTAAGATCATACTGAAATCAATTAATAACAATGACTTCCGTAAGTTCATATAGAAGGAAAGTCATTTAATAAAGGAAATAGTATTCGATAATGAAGCTTCACATTTCTTTATGAAATGCGCAAAGCACATTTTTTCTTGGTTGGCCGGAAATGTCGGCAAGGTTTAAGTGCCTTAAAAACCATTTACAGTAAAAGCATTTCACAATTACATGTACCTGCCATTACCTTGTTATTCTAATCGGAAACAACAGCATATGTTACTATTATTGTGGTAGGAATCGTTTTAGTGTAGATCATATCTTTAATATACACGGAAACTTGGGTTGGAAACAAAGCATTTTGATAATTTAATTACCATGTTATCAACCGCAAAGGGCATGGCATTCTACACCATTAAACAGTCACGTTGATATGATCGTTGGCCCCAGACAAGACCTGCTTTTGATACATGCTTGTTGGCTTTGTGAAATAAGTAGGTTGCTCGAGAGATAAGCTAAAGGTCGCCGACTAATCTCCGCATCAATGCAATCACGGATACCGACCTTAGCCAAAGAGATCAATATATTGATATGGGAAAACTTTCAGAAAATAAATTTGTTTCGGCATCGGTTCGAAAAACGATCTCTTTGATAAGGTATAGTTGAATATTTTAGCCAGTGCGTCTACAAAAATATTTTTAAGAGTGGAGATTCGTTTAGTTGGTTAGCTATTAGTTAACGCTAAATTCAAAATAAGGCAAAGTTTTGTTTTTGAGAATATACCGTTTTGAGGACGATGCAAGTCTAATTGGAAAAACAACAACATGTGCCAACAATCTTTGAACAGCAATGATGTGATGACCACCTGTTCGTCTATTGTACTATCAAATATCTAAGCACATTTAAGTGAAAGTACTAGAGCCAATACATACGTACAATTAAGTGTTTATATGCAGCCAAGGGAGTATAAAGTGATGTTGTGCCGATATAGGTCCATGCCAGGTGTAACATTTGTAAAGTGCTTTAAGTACAGTGTGGAGAAGCGCTATGTAAAAAACCCATTAAGGTAACATATGTCGTATGAAAACATTGCTGGGCATCACTGTTTGCCATTAGGGTCATGTATTACAAAAACAAAATATAAATCAATTATCGCTTTATTATGTACTCGCTACACGGTTGAGGTCAGTGACCTTCCACTACTCAAATCATTTATCACGAAGAAACGCCAACAGACAGACGGCTTATTATGACACCGTACCAGAGAAAAGCAAAATGAAGAGGTAAGTAATGTGTATGAAAAGAAGGATTAACGTGTTAATGGAAAACATGGAGTAATATTCCTTCTGCAAAACTTCCCGAAAATTAACTTAACTGGTAAACAGGGTGTCTGGAAGAGGTTAACAATTGTCTCTTCCAATCTAGCTGCATTAACAACAGCCTCAAATAACACTTCACCTCACCAGCAACTGTTATACGATGAGTCATCGGGAGATCTTCTGTAGTAAAACACTTTCCACATCAACGACTTAGGGTTAACTCTTTTATAGACTATTCGGAGTATGTAAGGTATTGCGACTCCATAGATAGATGACGGAAGGTGCATTGTACTTTTTAAGTGTTTAGATAGTACACACGGATCAACCCCCGTTTTTCATTTTTCTCAATACATCGTAGATGTTATGAACGGGTTGCATTTTGCACCCTACTCTTTGTTTAGTATGGAACATTATATTGTATAATTTGTAAACATGTATATATATATATATATATATATATATATATATATATATATATATATATATATATATATATTGATATATATATATATATATATATATATATATATATATATATATATTGATATATAATCGCATGTTCCTAGTCTATATTATAATAGATATATCTAAAATAGAAACGGCATATTTCATTCTGCAATATCTTGCAGTTAGGTGAATAGATGTTATTTAATGAAAAGGCACGTGTTCTTGAATGATATAAGATATACGACACTTATCTAGCCTCTGGTAAATGACCATATAACCTACACTGTACCTTTCAAGTCTAAAGGTAATAACTAATTCCATTTTACACTTCTTGCTTATGGATAACCCTAGGTGCTTTTACGCTTCCCTGACTACTGAGTTTAGCATTTGTGCGTTTTCTGCAACAATTTACTCAGAAGATGTTACGTCAACGCGAGTCGATAGGCTATACATTAGTGTGTTTTCAAACACTGTCGTAACAGACTGACGTATATTTTGATGTGTCCTGTTTTAGAGTAAATTATTGCTTAAAATCCTCAAATAGTAAGCTCTTATGACAAGGAATTTGTGTCTCAAACACTCAAATGCTAAGAGTTCTGATAAAATTGCTTACTCCTTTCAAAACGATCGATAAACAGCAGATACATGATTCATTTCAGGAATATCGACAATATTGGACATGTATATTTCTAGTGTAATATAGTAACTTAACAAGGTGCTGGATATTGATAACAAATGCATAGTGTTTTTTGTTACAGAAATAAGTCCATACCTTTACCTATGTGACGTACAGAATTCTCAACCCAGCATTGTACGAGTATGGTGTAGTCGTGCCATTGTTTCTTTTTCGGTGTACAAAATGGATTCATCCGCAGATTGTACGATTTCGATCTAGCCTTTCTTTTTTTTCCGTCGTTATGTGGAGTATTATGTTACTTGTCATGTATGAGTGATACGAGCGAGTGCAATATACGTAGCGATTTATCATGCATTGATATTATGATGACAACGTAGTTTGTCATTATGTCATCACTTCTTTCGATTCGTGTATGAAAGGCAAGGTACATACCTATCTACGCACCACAGCTCCAAAGAATGTAATCATACTGAAAACGTGACGAATACAGAAGCTGTTTGCATTTGAAAACGCTTTCCATTACGCTTCTAGACTGATACCACTGTCCATACCTTGACCTCCTTTCCCCTGACGTCACACTACAGAAACCACTGAAAATTTTATTTTTCATAGCATGCATATCTTTTTGCCTCAAAGTTCCGTATCAAGTTCCTCTAGAAGGAGAAATTTGCTCATATGATATTACGTTAGAACATTGACAGTATATGATACGATATTGTAAAAAAGTGCGTTTTACGGAGTAGCATTTTCTATATACAAAGTAAAATATTCGTGGTTCAAGGCTAGTACATGTGTATGTATAGCTGTAGGTGCAGTGTACATATCTAGCTTGCCTATTAATAACTATTTTATGTGAATATGGTGAATAGAACTCCCATTACGTTGTACTTTTGTCGCTACTGATGAAACGAGTCACACATTCACGATTTCTATATAACATTTTACATTCTAATTACACACATTTATATTTGTATATATCTATCTAGATATTCATATCTACCTAATATAATATACAGTTCTTTAATTTCCATTATGATAGAAAGTATACAAGTAGAAGTCGACTATATTTTATATCTTGCTGTAACTGGGTATAATATACCTATCTCGCTTAATGCATCGTGATTTCTGTGCAGGTTAATTTAAGGTCAATATTAGGTACTTTGGAAATTTCCTACACAGGGGTAATAGTAGATACGCATTGTACGTTTATCTTTTTGAAGAAAATATGAAATAATGCCAATTATTGTTAGGAAGATTCATTCGTTCAAGAAGACATATTTAGGATTCGTCGTCATGACCCATGATTGCCAACCCCTAATGGAAACCACTTACAGTATCCGGAATTTATTCCGACAATGCCGTTAGCGATTTGCCGTATCATTTCAAAACCGTGTGTTTCGAAGAAAAGTAGTGTGACGTTTGTGGTGTCGTGGTTTTACATATGATGATTCTGACCGCGGAGGAGAGAAGTGAGTAGTTTTATTATGGAAGGGTTACTACGCACGGTGTATCAG
Source organism: Glandiceps talaboti (assembly GCF_964340395.1). Taxonomy (NCBI): domain Eukaryota; kingdom Metazoa; phylum Hemichordata; class Enteropneusta; family Spengelidae; genus Glandiceps; species Glandiceps talaboti. The sequence goes on along the minus strand of NC_135563.1, from coordinate 5,565,349 downwards.
AAGGAAGTTCAGCTCTTCGGAATCAAATACATCTAGGGTATGTCATGATTTGATTCGCTAAGTGTCTCATGGTTGATTATCGCTAAGCCAACGAGAAATCATTGATTAAAATTTATACAGAGGAGCGTATGGTACACGTTCTGTGTATATATTGTCGATTGAGGGCGTCTTTCCGTCATCTGAAACATTTTAGCATGTATCGAATATTCCCACTCGTATATTACAAACACGAATCCAAAACAGAAAGCCAGACCATTAGGTTATCGAGAAAGGTTTTCGTCCATTTTCATTGCTTTCAATTTATTCAAAATCACCACTCATATGAACCGAAAGGTTCAACGGATTACGCTATATTATTAAACGCTTCGAGTCCGAGACTATTCATATACTAGTAGTATTTTTCGGTATAACAATATAGGATATTGTTTGTTCTCACCACAGTATCACAACAAAAACACGGAATGCCAAAATCAATTTAATTGACGGATACATACAGGATGAAATATGACTAAATCTTAAAAGGGGTACAATTTATGTTATTGTGCTCGTAGTTTGTACTACTTCGCTGCCGGAGAACACTCTCACAACATTATAAATAACTGTAAATGGACCGAACATCTGTGCTCTTCTTCAATTACTGTTTACGGGGGTGCCAGACTTTTTCAATGTTTCATTCACAACAGTTACTATTTTCATGATAAATATCATTAAAAAATATTTGTGGTGTTACAAAGCGAACTCTCTATATCTACATGCAGTTCAACTGAAAACGTCACATGTGCTCATTAAACCGGCTTTAGGAAAGAACGTGCTCCCATCAAATGTTTTTCGTCTTTCCTATTTCATCTCTAGTACAGCGCATTTCAGGTTTATTCATGTAAGCCTGAATATTCGTTACACAGAGGGATATTACCCGGCAGAAAAATTACTTACTCCATGTAGTAAGTTGTCCTGGAAATAAACAGTGTCTCCTATCAACACTATCATTAGCCACTGCAGGAATTAATTTGGGACCGTGACAGCTGAGATCACTCAGAAAATGCCAAGATAACGTGAAACAGATACAGATGTAATCCTTGTGATGTGTATAGCGGCAGCTTGTGCACGGTTTATTAAAATCAATTATATTCATTACGTGTACGTAGCTATCGTCAAGACATCTCGTGTAGCCGATCGCGTCATTCGGCTTTTGTTCTGCATCAAAAGCGCAATATTTCTTGGTTTGCCCGAAACAGTCTGATCTCACGGTGACTTAAATTGATAGCCGAAACACACAGAACAGTACACAGCCAAGTACACTTGCATGTGTTTGGGTCGAATGTTGATTGAATAACGTTTCATTGCAACGGTGTCTCTCTGCTAGACTTTTAATTGTAGTTCAATGGTGATGATGAAAAGTAAGCAAGGAACAAATAGGTGTTAACGTTGTTTTTGTGACATCCATTTATTGAACTACACACATTTAGAACTACTGAATCGGAAAAGACGAGCTAAATGAATACATTCAAAGGTTAACATTTTGCGAGCGAGATGAAGATCACTTCACAAAAATGTAAAAGAGAAAGACATTTAATGCAGTCAGAAAAGAACATGCGATCTGTTCAATTACCTTTGGAAGGTTGACAGCCACCTTTATTGATATCGGAAGTCAGACACAAAAAGCTGCATTTATTTGACTCACATCACAACGTTCGCTGGGATAAGACCATCTCGCTTCCGCTATCAGCGGCATATGTAGTGCCATTATTAAAATATATGCTTCCACCCCCTTAAGTGAATGGTCTGGTCTGTAGATTTTTAGTCAGCTATGCTTGTATGGTTTACATCATTGTACCAGTGTTCACGTTGATGAGTGCAGTCAAAAATCTCCCATCGGTAGATATCACCGTGTGATAGGTGTGGAAGTCGCAGACCGCTTTTCTTTGCAAAGTCGACGAGAACACGCACATAGACCGTGAAGTTGGACATCAGAACTACCGTGGATGCACGAGTATCGTACATCTTTGCTGACGAGTTTCAAAACAGCGGAGATACTTTGGGGGAGATTGACGTTGTGGACTTAAATGTTGAAATAGAAACCGGACACACCATCTATTGGTTGGTGCTAACCTACAGATCAGACAATATGGATTCGGGAACGATGCAGTTTATTTTGCAGTTCGTGCAGCGCGTCAGTGATGGCAACGAGACATCCGAAAGCAATGGTACCGGAATCATGACAGAGTTTCCCGATACCGAGATATCAGAGCATCCAGCATTCAGGGGATTCTGTATCTTCATCTACAGTATTATTATTGCTCTTGGAATCCTTGGCAACACCATGGTATGCGTAGCTATTGTACGTAACAAGAAACTGCACAATTCAACGTACATCTTCATAGGCAATCTCTCCGTCAGTGACGCTGCGGTGTGCCTTATCTGTTTGCCATTTACTTTGGCTCACACACTGGCAGGAAAATGGAGTTTTGGTAAAATTATGTGTTATATCATTCGTCCCATGCAGCCGATTGCCGTGTTTTTATCTGTATTGACCATGACAGCTATTTCTATTGATCGATACATCATCGTGATCTATCCGTTCAGAAAGCGTTTATCGTTGCGACTTGTTGGTATGATTCTTACACTTATATGGGTGGTTTCCATCAGTCTAGCGACACCGTTCATCGTCAATACCAGATTCATTTACAACGAGTTTAATTTTGACAATATGACGTACGTAAAATTCAATCAATGTTCAGAGCGGTGGAAGAGCCCCGAACATAGGAAAGTCTACAGCACGTTTGTGTTCATACTACAGTACGCCTTGCCGCTGTTCGTCATTTCCACGGCTTACTATCGTGTATGGATGGAACTTCAGCATCAAGTACGACCCGGTGCTCTCAGTGCTCAGAAGAAGAAACAAGAAATCGCGAGGAAGAAGAAAACGAACAAGATGCTAGTTACGGTAGTAGTGTGTTTTCTGGCGTGTTGGTTACCTTTTAACATGTTAATGATTCTAGGTGATTATCATGTATCGATAAAGAGTGATTACTATTGGTACGACCTGATATATCATCTCTTTCACGTTATCGCCATGTCCTCAACGTGTATCAATCCATTTATATATGGGGGCTTAGACGAATTATTCCATAAGGAGTTCGTCAAGATAATGCGATGTGTTTTCCATTCTTCTCGGGGTGCGACAACAACTGCCACAAGAGATATCATTCTTGCGACGTGACGTCATCAGCGAGTACAATTTACTTACTGTACGGTAGCGTTTTCCCCCAAAAAATAAGTAAACAAGGGAACACTAAACAAGAAAATAATGATTTGTAATAGAGTGTTCTGGGATTTTAGTTGTTGCCGGTTTAGATTAGCATTTTTTTACACTTGCAGTTAGTTAGTCTTTTTTAATACTCGAAATATCATGTTATTGAAGCGCAGTTATCATTTTCCGTAGAAACACATAACACTAGGTAGGAGGGCTACCTACGAAATAAATCAATTTGGAAAAGAAAAAAAAAGTACTAACACCTTCGCCAAAATGTATCGACTACCGCCATGCTTAGTATCATTGTCACGTAAAGCGCAAATTAATCGAGTATTTATAAAAAAGCTTGCGTCTGTGAGTTGAACTAACGAATTCAGTCGACATTAAGCAAGAAAAGGAATCGTCCAAACCATATATTTAATTCAGAAATCAATATTGACACCACGTGAATGTAGATGACAGCTGATTGCTTCTGATTTTGTAAAAAATGCCCGTTTTATTTCTTTAAAAAAAATAGGTGCTCGTTCACTATGCTAATAACTTTTGAAATGAAATGAAACGTGACGTAATAATATCATATGAGTATCGTCTGCATGACTGAATTCTATTAACGAAGATGCGCACCTTGAACTCAGAGTACCTTAGTGTGCACTACTTCATTCTTATGACACTAAGAACGATTTCATCGACATCGATCTACGTTCTATACTTAAAATAATTCAATCATTCATTGCGTCATCATTTGTAGAAATGTCAGTTTGCAGGGCACGTGTTTTGGGTCTGTTAAAACCGAGTAAATTGTAGAGAGCAAATAGGATTTGGGTAGTTGAGATTAAAGAAAAATCGATGGAGTGATGAACTGTTCTCTCACGTTTCTAGCCTACTTCATAGATAATACTTCATTAGACCACAATTTCCGGGAGGGATTTTCCTCTCACAAAAGACAGTTTTACTATCTTTAGACTGTCGGCGTTGTTTGGCATACAGATACCTGTGTCTTTTGTCGGGATGGTATCGCTTCGTAATTTTCATTTCGAGGAGTCGCGTACATAAAGAAAGTGTGTTTCGAAAATAGTCATAATTGGTTTATATTTCCTAAGGGACCGTTACTCGGCAAACCAGTTTGATTGAATAGAGGTGGTGTCTAAAGAATTAATCAAATTGAATGTAAATATTAACGTCAGCGTTTGCAAGAGATCAACCTAATCTATACAATACACCAAACATTCGCACGGTATTGGTGTAGTTGTTTCATATGAACTTCGTCAGGTGATCACCTCAGTACGAAAAGAGGTTAACATCATCGGGAATAAAAATTACCTCGTCATTAATGTTACACTCAATACCGTTACTCATAACCGAAGTTATTAAAACATTCTTGAAAAAAAAGACGCAGTGGGTGTTTTTTATTAATATTTTAAATGTCGAATTCGAACACGTACGTGTACGTTCACGACTGGAGCTTAATTGTGCGTGAGAAACATTTCCGCCATACGTGGTAAAATTAACGGAAACTATGAAGTCGAATTTGGACCTTCACGAAACTTTATCCTTGAAGCAGAAAAAGATTCTTAAGTGTGACGAAAGCATGGTAATAACACAAGCCAGCCAAGAGTAGTGACGTACAGTATCGTGCTAAAAGTCGATTCAATTCCAACGTTAACCTCTATTTTCAACGAAAGGAGAAGGCGCTATCAACATTCCTTATATATCTCGCTCACGCTAACGGTAATCTCTGGAAATTTATTACATTACAACACGGATGATTATTTCAAAAAATATGTGTTATTTCTCAAAAGTGGTCGAGGTAAACATCTTGAATGTTATCGTCAGCTTTTACTGCCTTGAAAGACGAAAACTCGAGGGAAGAAGCCCTTGACGCGTGTCTATGCGTTGCCAAGTCTCAAAACGCAAATCACAGCCGCAACACTAAAAAAACAACAAGCAAATACAATGTTTTAAAGTGATTTTATTTTTCAAAAGTCAACGTTTTTATGTATTATTTCACTGATATTATTGTAGATTAATCAGTCACAAACTTACAAAACAGTATTATTGAAGTTTTTGCCAACATAGTCGATAAAAGACCTATATTTTGTGACTTCGTAATTTAGACACACACTTATCCAGACACCCGGTGCAAACGTAATGGATAAGCTTTCTACATTAATGTACATCATTTGTTCAAAAGTTGAAACTTGCTAGAATCCCGATAGTGTGATTGTTCGTACCCAGATGTTTAAGGAGTCAAGTAGGGGTGACATTCGCGATAAACCATCCAGTTTATCGGTTTAGTTGTATTGACGAATCATCCTTCTATACATTCGACACATGGTCTACACTGAGAACACAAAAGATGCAAACATTTAACAGGTCATCTAAGTTCACCCAACAAAAGCTCCTCGACTGAAAAGAGCGCTATATGCCGAGATACTAGACCCGTGTAATGTTAGCGCCATACGAGAAGCTTTGTGTGTATATCACGTTGTCATTCATGTTTTCTAGGAGTATGACGTGTCACTGATTACTCTGCTATATAGTTAAATTACTTCAATAACCAAACCAATAAAAACTGTACTTTTAAAAATTCACAGTGCATACGGAAAGTTAAAATAGAGCAACGAGAAAGACTATAAAGCATGAGCGTCATCGAGGCTAGCCTCGGTGATAGCTTTTAATTCAATAAATCTAATCGCTTTGATAATCGCTCTTGCTGAAAAAAGCACCCGTGGTTGCCATTCAAATTTTGAAATGTCATGGAAAGCAGAATCGTTCGGATTAGGGGAACATAAACTGTCGGTTGTTACACTAGGCAAATACCTAACGAATATGTTCTACTTCCTGTAAAGATCAAAGGGTGATTGAAATTTATAGCAGTTATACTTAATCATTGAAAAGGCAACCTAATCTTGAACGTTTCCATGGCACTCTTTTCCAATGTTGTTTCTTAACAATAAATTAGGACTAACACACCCTATACACGTCCTTTGGAGACATTTAAACGTGTAGTCGTGTTTTCACAAAAGCAGACATCGCTAGACAATGCTATTTTGTTGAAAAATAATACCACTAACACAAATAGGGGGTGAATTTCTTAAAGTTTCAAGAATATGTTTGTAAATAACTTTCGATTTCCATGTTGCCTTCAAATCCATTTCGCATTTTTGGATTACAGTTACTTTAAGTTTTTATTTACCCAAATTATTTACATCTTTGCGAGTCATCCGACTGCATATAACGGACTTAATGTGGTGTGTAAGGCTGACCTTTTTATGTGTTACTTATTGTAATTCCTTACAATGATTAAATTTCTTCCGATATAGCCACTGAGGGCGTGTTTTTGTTGCATTTTATTGTGTTAAAGGTTCAATCGATCATGAGAAACATAAAAAAGTGGCTATCGTTAAGAAATTTTGAAAGTCATTGCATGGACTCTTCTTTCCTTGAAATGTATCTGAAGAAAAATACAGACAGTTTTTAGAATCCTGATGTTTAAATCAAAATGTTTCAATCAAATTTATTTTTTGGTCCGCACCCAAATATCAGCGCCCTCAACAGCGATCGTGATTTAGCCTATAATTGCAATACTGATATGGGTAATATCAATCAGTGATTAACATGATATCTAGTTATTGGTATTTTAACAATTTGAGATGAATATACTCTGGTTGTCTGATCGAACAATAATATTTCAGGTACATCTAGTACTGTTTTAACATAGTGAAAAATTTAAAACCGAGTTTCCACACATTTCACTACACCACCTATGGATAATATTGACCACTAATTAACACATTGTCTTTTTACTAGTAACTCACCAATTTTTAGTGAATTTATCCCAATTGCAGCCAGTACAGCTGATGAGATATATGGGTTATTCATTTACTGATGAGAACATATCTGCAATCTTTACACGCCCCCACTGATAACATCAGCTAAACGGAATCCTATTCTTAATATCAACTGTAACCATCACACAAATGGAATGTTTTAAACAAATGTTAACATTTAAAGTAACACATTGTAAACTATACCATCGACTAACTTTTAGCGTTGGCGTTTACTAGTACAGTGTATTGCTTCAATCAACCTTATGCCTAGTCTGCGCAGGCGTAGGCAAGAATGCAATATTTCAAGAGATGGAAATTACACACCGAATTTTGCCATCTTGAATCACTTTCGATATATATTATGGGATGGCATTGAATGTTTCCCTTCATGAACGTCATCGCAATATTTTTCTGTTGATTTTTTTTCGGTGTGTACCTGTATTGTTCTATTTTCTTGGTTTCGAATAAATCTATCATACATCATTAGAGTCTAGATATTAGATTTATCATAAAAAATACAGGTGTAGAAGACTAGAATTCGAACAGATATATATAAAGACAATGATGTCACTGGAAACTATTGTGTAGATTCTTCTGCTCAAATTGGAAAACGACACCTTTGTATTCTTAAACTCTTACGACGCCACGTTCAAACCGGCATCTACTTTCCTGGATTGTGTGCACGTATTACTCAGCTTACAGTGCTCTCTCCAGGGACAATATACTTGTCATCAATAAGACACACATACGATTTCTAATGTGACTGATCAATGGTATATTACTTTCTCACAAGTTGGTAAAATTTTACAGTAGGCATAACAAGTGATTACTTTGATAAATTATTACCCACGTTCTGGGATTAACTAGCTTGGGTGGTCGTATGAGACTCACCGCACCAGGCTTATTGGCCACGCTTGACAGGCGATACTGAATGGCATGGATATAATTTCTACAGTTTATATCACCTCGGCGTCCCTTATGTCAGAGCATTTTCAATGGGAACAATACCACATACGCCACAGGCAGAAAACAATTGCTTATTACGTTGGGGTTGCCCTATGTGGTAACATGAGGCGACGAGGGGAATATACAAAACATTGATACACAATATATTATGGTGACAACTGACAACTGCAATAATTTTGTTCGGGGGGAAATATAATTGTAACTGTATGATTTATATTACCGGCGATCGACACAGTTCACAAGTGTCTGGCAGACAATCTACCCTTAATCAGTTATTTTATTTCTTATCCATATGGACAAAATGTGATGAAGATTGATGTTGTCGAGGGAGTATTATAGTATGAAAATAACATGTACTTTGAACTGAATATCATGGTTT
>NC_135563.1:5526921-5551921 GCF_964340395.1 Glandiceps talaboti | reverse complement strand
ACACACCTGTCTGTCTGTCTGTCTGTCTGTCTGTCTGTCTGTCTCTCCCCCCCCTCTCTCTCTCTCTCTCTCTCTCTCTCTCTCTCTCTCTCTCTCTCTCTCTCTCTCTCTCTCTCTCAATATACGAATGTACGTACGTTTTCTAGTGAAGTAAACGTCATTGACTAAATCCATAGCACAGCATTAACTTTTTGACCTTTAATCTAACACTGCCAAAGGGTATGAAACGCTTTGGCGCAATTTAGCTACGTCAAACCTATGGAGAGATGAGGTGGTAGCTTGGAAGCCCTATAAGTATACACATTTTAACAAAAGCGATGAAATGATTTTAATAACTTTTGAGTACTTATCGTTTTGGTGCGTGCATGTGTGGTTGTGGCCTTACGTAAGTGTTGGTCTAAATATGGCAAATGTTGTCATGATTTAGTAGAGTGTCTGGTCACAGCCTATAAGCACTATGGCACGTCAATGTAACACAGTAATTGATGGCCCCCATGGGCTGTATGCTTTACGTCAAATCTACCCCATTTGAACCATGGATTAATATAACGCATACCGCATCGTGATAACTCTACACGAATTCAATTAACCGTAGATGGTTATAATACTGAGTAAAAAGGACCCCAACACATATTTAAGATGATTGGAAATAAAAAATCTCAATAGTAGCAATATTCCTGTCATTCAAGCTGAGGGATACACATTTCGGTACTTTTATGGCTATTCATACTATATGACTCGCCTAATCTTTTTTTCTTATGATTTCAAGCCGCTCACATGGAACCATATTTCGAAATCCAGTAGAACTAGCCATATGGATATACTAAAATGTGTGTGACCTAACATAACCCTGTAGCCTAATAGGATATGAAAATCAAACCAAATGACCCCTACTTCAAACAGTCCTTTGAAGAAGATCAACGAAATTGGCGACACACATGAGTTATACCTAAACCCATACAGTTCATTGCTGTCAACCCTATTCACTATTCCTCGATCGTAACGTCATATGCCAAAATCTGTATATATATATGTCGGTAATATCAAAGTTCCCATTGAAATATTTCCGAATCCTATTATCGGTTTGAAACGTCAGTAATAAGGCTAGAAATCATAGGTATTAATGACAGCTAAGGTAACCTATCTACAAAACATACAACTGTTGCCGTTATGTAAATTAAGTAATGCGTAAGAGCTATCAGACTTCACTATCTTTTCTGAATTATTAAATATATCATACCAACTCTCTAGACCAAGAATAGGCGTAATTTGTCTGGCCCTTGTCACGAGATATTACTGTCAACGGAACATCTCACCTATACTACAACATACAAACTTGCACTCAACTCGGTTGAGGTGAAAGCCAGGCGCCCCATAGACGGTGCAAACCAGGTGCCCCGTAGACGGAGTGGCGTTTATTCAGCAAAAAATTAGAAGGTTCGAATACAATGAAGTAATAAAGTAAACGTTTTCTGATCTGCTTTACAACTGTTGCTATGGTAACGACAGCATACGTTAAGCTCGTGAGCTAATTGCAGAACACTGACAATCTTGTAATTAATAATAACACATCATTGGGATGCAAGAAAACAATAATAACAACCCCCCCCCCCCCTACCTGCACATTCGCCGCCCAGGAAAAAAAACATGTAAAAAACCTACTGAGATTAACTTTAAGGTAAAAGAGAAATTCTCTGGAAACCTGTGTCCGTGACCATGCCACTTGTACCGGGTAGAGAATGTCGGACCTTATTCGGTTTTACATAAATCAAAGTAGTTTAAATAAAATATGTGTAATGTGCATAATAGTAGTACGTAATAAAGAAATTAGAATTGGAACGGATACTGTATGAGATGTGTCCGTTTACCAAGAGAGCATTGATTAGACTGCCAGTTCCTACTGAACCAACGCCCTACATACATGGTCACTCGACACGTGACCATCACATTACAAATCTTTATTTGCTCACGGTTAATATTGTAATTTATTTAGGCGAAACATTGAGACATTAATTTATACTACGTACCGCGGAAAATGATAATTAATTTCGACAGGGTATGGTGGAGTTCTTAAGAATAATGTACGCATCACATTACGATAGCAGTATTATGACGTTCTCTGGCAGTTTATCATTGTAACGCATATCACTACTGCCCAGATTAAACTATCTGTGCAATTTTCAACTTTTAAAAGAAATTATAAACGAAGCATTCAGATCCAAAATCTAAGCATGTAACATATGAACTTATGCTCCTATTCATAAATGGCAGCCGATATACTAATGCAGACATAGGCAACAACGGTGTTCAGCTGGACAACCGAGATTATACTGTGCAGGTAAATGTTTATCCCCTGTATATCTTACATAGACATATACATACATATATTTATAGCATTTATATACATACTTACAAGGTTTGTGTATGTATTATGTAACTATGTTCTGTAGAAATGTTCAGCAACATTCAATTGTATATAGCAACTGTAGGCAATTTGTAATCCCTTATAAAACATGTATTGACACATACATCCATTTCCATTTGCCACAAGACAAATATGAATCATGTGTTTGTGAAGTTCATATTTTATAAAATGCGTCAGCCAAAAGGTAAAAACAATGTATCCGCGGTAAACTGTCTCCCACAATAATAAAGATATTGCGGCAAAATGTTATATATGTACACTGGCAATGGAGGAAATGTCCGTTTATTAATGAACAAGCTAGATTTTATGCCATGTATAGTAAAATTTATTCACGCGTATTCGGCATAGTGGTATTGTATTTCTTAATCTTGCTGTTATAAAAAGGGTGATTACTTTTTCTATGGACCAATCGAACTACACAATGATTGTGAAAGCAAAACCCTGGTGATAGTATGCCTCTAAGACAGAACACATGGTGGACAGCAAACAGAGAGTAAAGCATAACTATGTATTAAGTATCAATTGTTAACGTATGAATTCAAATATAGTAACCCTCTAGGACACTATTGACTTTTAACTGGTTATCAATATTTGTTAGTGGTTTAGGGTTACGATTTACTCAGAACATATACTGGTTTGTTATGAATACAGACTATATTTGTCGATTCGCTGTCCACCACCATAATCTAAAAGAGCAACAAAGTTGCAACATAGTTTCAGTGTTATTTCATACCTCGCTATGCCAGCACTGGATCATCCCAACACCTCTCTATACCAACTTTAAAATATATGATAACTGTATTTTAGGGACGATTTTACTGTCTACATTCTCTGACAGCGCTTCCTAACAAGATTTATTCATCATACATAACATCTAGATTAAGAATAACAAAGTTAATGCAGTATCGACAGCCTCGACTTTACTCATAGTAACACGTCCACCACTGGGAAGAGTTCCCAATGTTTCTATATCATTATCTCTTAGTGCACAGCTGCCTTTGATCTTCCTGTATTCACCTGCAAAGCCGGCATCTTCTATAAGTTGGCTACTCCGGTCTTCTTCCACGTTTTGTGATACGTCACTATCTTTACCTTAGCAACAAGAAGCATATAACATCAAATGGCGCTTCTGTGCGGAAAACAGTTTTGTCTTTATCAACCAACCAAACGGTGCATTGTTCTTTCTACTTTCCCCAATGCATTTGCTTTTATCGAGCTTTTTATCTGTATACTTAGTTTCCATTTATACTATCTAGAAGTAGTTAAAAGCTGCAATCATTGAAAGCTTATGTTATCTTTTGCAGGACTGGTTAAAATGATATATCCATCGGGATCATGGAACTTTTTGAAAGACGTTTTAAGTAATCTTTAGAGACCAAATTGTCTTCATGTTGTGTTTATCATCATTGTAGTACTCCTGGGTGGACATTATATTATCACCTTCAGTGATAATTACTGCACCTAGAGACGAAACCGTCATCAGCTAGCATGAGTTGTTCGACAAACACATTGTCATGAATGGAGACTCGGGCGAAGATGAAGGAATACACATGCCTCTAAAATATAATAAATTGCTCAAAAGTGAGTTTAAGAACATTTTATCGAAAGTCATCATAACGAACCGAACAGACCTTGTGGGGATAAGGTGTTACATCGTCAGAGAGTGAAATTATATGGCACTGTGTACATTTATATACTGTTATGTTAAAACAACTCCGTATTTTCGTCGGTGATTGTGCAGATGATATAAAATGGTTCTCACTGCAAATATTCTCGAGCTAATCTGGAAATTATATATTTTGGTTGTATGTGTATTTCCTTGCATTTGGGTCAAAGCTTGTCATTTTTTCTTCCGTAAGGAAGAGATATATTTATGTGTGGAAGTCTGTGTGTGTGTGTGTGTGTGTGTGTATGTGTCTGTCTGTATGTGTCTGTCTGTGTGTGTGTGTGTGTCTGTCTGTCTGTCTGACTGTCTGTCTGTCTGTCTGTCTGTCTGTCTGTCTGTCTGTCTGTCTGTCTGTCTGTCTGTCTGTCTGTCTGTGTCATACTTTTCTCCATAACGGCTTGCTCAAATCAGACAAAATTTTGAAGACGTATTCCGTAGGGTAATGGCAAAACTTTATTAGGTTTTGGTAAAATTCCGTGAATATTAAAGAGCAATTTTAATACGTAATTAATGATTTTCGGTAATTAGGCTATATCTCAAGAATGCACGCTTTAAATTCATTATAACTTGGTACACACATTTGCGATATCAAAGTGCACCTGTCCTGAAAATATTATTAATGTAGCTTTTAGTTTTAATAGGTTATTGGCATATTTTCGGTACATTGTACATGTACACACGATTATCATGGACATTAAAGAATCTGTGTCATCGTTTTCTCCATAACGGCTTGCTCAATTCAAACGAAATTTTGGAGACATTCCGTAGGGTAATGGCAAGACTTGATTAGGTTTTGGTAAAAATCCCGTGAATATTAATGAGCAATTTACGTAATTAATGATTTTCGGTAATTAGGCTGTAGCTTTTAGTTTCAATAAGTTATTGGCATATTTTCGATTGGCCACAAAAAGAAAAAAATAGTTTCTCGTCAGGAAATGTTGTCTAAAACACGACTGGCTCAATTCAAATGAAATGTATTGCATGTGTTCTGTAGAGTAGTGACAAGAACTGATTAGGTTTCGGTAGACATCCCAAGAATATTAACAAGAAATTTACATAATTAGTGGTTTTCGGTAATTAGGCTATATCTCAAGAATACACACTTCAAATTCAATATAATTTGATACATGCATTTGCGATACCAAAGCGCACTTGTCCTGAGAAAATATAGCTTATTACATATGTTCTGTTGTATTCCAACAGTTGTCTGTAGGAACGACAATCTCAAAACTTTGCCCTTACGGAAGACATTCAGTTTACATCTGGTATCAAATATGTCAATAGTGTTATGGCCATTACGTTTTATGACAAAGCAACTAACTTTGGTCATTAAATAACTCCACACATTAGATTGATGTTTTCACTGCAAATAGGTCTTGGTAAATGACTGTTTAAATTAGTTTCAAGTTAGGAAGATAATCTATCATGATGTTTACTTATGCATATTTGGAATACTATTGAGTCTGAGCAGTACGATTAGAATTGTAAAAATTCTATGAAACATATTGAAAATGGATCATATACATCTTAAATGAATAACTTGCATATCAATACTTATACCCATGGCAGTCAATCATAGGCTACAGGGATCAAGATATTACCAGCTCAGGGCTGTAGCCTGACCAAATTACCAAGGGGGCAGAACTTTGTCTTGGTGCAATCTTGAATTTAAAATTTATAAAAGTGCTAATTTACATAAATTTGCAAACAATTTACATAATATATATTTTAGCATACGCAATTAAATATCATGTAAGGTCAGAAAAAATAAAAAATGCTGGTCAACGGGTAACCTAACCCATCACATTGGGTAAGTAGGTAGATTTCATTTTCTCACAATGCTTGACAAGGATAAAACAAACCATATATAATTAATGATAGCAAAATATTGCAGGTCGAGTTTAGATAGAACTTATTCAGACATCTTGATACTATCTCATGCAATTTGTCTGCATAGCTACAGTTAGGAAATGTACACAATTTACGTTTAAACAAATGGTGTAGTTCCTCTCACCCTCTCTTCTCAAAAAATGTTAAGCCCCGCCAATTGAAACTCAAGCATTATTTTAGCCACCCCTTCTGTCATCTACACTACAGTGGGGATATAAAATCATATGGTACAATGAAGAGCAAAACATTTCAAGACTTTCAGACTTTTGATGGCCCAATGGTCGTAAACTTTTGTTCAATTCTTTTTAGTGCACATTGGATATTTAATCTCACTTCATGCTTGTATGCAACATCAGAGCCAAGTAAACCACTGTATAAGATATTATATTATTTGAAATAGACTCAAATGTATATTGTTACATGTACTATTCAGAACTTCATAGCTACTGTAGAGCAGTTGTATTGAAATTTTACATTCTTCTTTTAGAAAGCCCTCATTATTTCTCATTGTACTACGAACTGTAAAGTACCAAACTCGGGAAACAGATTTTCACAAGCTACACTTTAGCTTTCCCTGTTTTCCGGCCATAGATTGTATTCTAAACAGATGTGTTGTGCAATGACTCTAGTTTGTCAATTTCTGTATTGTATGGCATATTCTTTCTATGGCAAATAAAAAAATAATATAGAAGTCTTTGCCAATTGAAAAATATAAAGAAATAGTATGCAATGACAATCGTCCTTTTGGGCGCACGGAATCGTTACCTGTGGGTGTACATATGCATTAATGTGATGCAACGATGCGGTGTAACAATCTGATGTGGTGATGCGTGATGCGGCCACAAGATAAACTGCACCACTTACACATTGCACTAGATTCTGTATAATGCCTCACCATGCATTGGACTGTAAGGCTGTTATATTATTGCATAGGTACCTGTATGGAAATGTGTACATAAAGTTTCGTGTACATAAAGCCAAGTTAATGCTGTTGCACCAGATATTCTTTATCTGCTGCTTTTGATTGACATGTACTATAACAGTGCATAATATTAAAGTATGAATGAGAAACTACTGCAAGATATTGATACAATATGAAAATGGGTAGGTGTCTTTGTACGGAACTTAGTGGGGTCAGATCAAAGATGTGACGCAATTGTGCGCTTTATTTAATATTGATACTTAATCATAACAAATTTCAAATTTGGTGCCTCTCACAGTTACCGAGGTTTGTTGTCCTCTAATACTCTATACATCTAACCATGATGATATCTACCAACAGACGGGATTTATCTGCAACTATTTGATCATGAGTAGGCGATGTTGTAACTACTATAGCTACATCTACATCAATGCATCAGGGCAAGTTCAGTAAATGTATCAATATATTGCACTACTTCATCGTTTATACTTCGATTGAAAACACTGTAACAGAAACACATGATACGTGAGTAGCAGCATTGGTACGCAGGGCATTTGCAATCCTGCTGGCGATGCTTTCTAATGCATTTTCATATGATATACTCTCGTAAACGTATGGCCGCTTGAGCCCCGCAAGCGCTCGTGCAAATCCCACGAGAACGCCACAATTACACTCGTGTGTCATGGAGATCTCGTACAACATTATTTATACTACGGCTAGACCGACTTGGCCAATCAGAGGCCTTGATTTCGGTTGGTTATATGGAGCCATAACCCAATCTTTATTAGGGGTGTGACCTATATTACGCTCAGCACTCAATTTGCATGCAACAAATTACACAACATTTTGAAAAAGATCCGCTTGAACCAATCACGCCATAGTTAAGATAGACAACTCGTTCGGTAGGATTATGTGCCAAACACTCGGTGGCTACACTCCCTCGTTTATTGGCACATAACCCTCCCGAACTCGTTGACTATTTATTACATTTTGCAGTTTCTGTAGGTTTTCCCATACATTCAAAGTGTTGCAAAACCATTGAAAGGGTAAATCTCACTGTAATAATATTTTAAGGAAAATATTCAACGGAAACTGCAATATAATACCTTTACTAGAAATAAAGGTATACCTTTTTGCATGTCTTTGATCTGTAATAAACCACTTTGAGCAATCAGGACAAACACGAATATTTGTACCGTTTGCTACCGAATGTGTCCAAAAAGAAGTTAGTAACGTGCGCGCAGTCGTATGTGGTGTTGTTGCTACTGTATGCGATGTCGTTGCTGTGGTTTATTTGACTCTAAACTTGGAAAGATTTTGAAAATCACAATTATGTTGCAGTAGTGATCCACCGTATTGTTAATGTCATTTAATTTAAAATAAGTCGCATCTTGTGTTTAAACAAATGACATTCTTTGACGTAATGAATGAATTTTGGTAAAGAATGAATTGTTTTTGTAAAGGATTAAAATAACGATTTGCCTATTCCGCCGTCAGCTTTTAGATGTATTCATAATCGATTTATTTGGAGAATGAATACAGGCACATCCGTGTTTTTATTATTTAGGTGTGATTTACGACGCCAGGCGTGGAAGAAAAATTGGAAAAAATGACATCACCGATGCGCGTGTATGATGCCAAAGAATGTTGTTCAGAAAGAATGTCTATAGGATCATCAATTACCGATCATATCTCACAGACCCAATTCTCGTCATCCTTCATAGCTTGGTACGTACTTGTCGTATTAGATTTGTGCAACCACCAGCAATTACCATCACCACCATCAACACCATCAACAATATTACTCCCACTTACAACACATCAGCCCACCGTTGCACCACCATCACCATCACCATCATCATCGCCACCACTTACGCCGCCGCCGCCGCCGCCACCACCACCACCACCACCACCACCACCACCAATCGCTTCTACTACTATCACATGATTGTTGAGATACACAAGCATCTTGGAAAGAATGGTGTGCTTTCAAGTCTAATTAAATGTTTGTTCAGTCCCCATGTACATTTAAATTACATAGAACCTTTCGCTGAAAAGAACCATTTGTCATCAATACCGTGCACCAGTTATAGTAATTATATTACATTTGATTAAGGTTTTGTGCAGGTTTTGCTTTCACAATAGATGAATGTGATGCTGATGTAATGATAGAGCAAACTCTCTAATATATTTGTGTAATTATTTTCTCTCGATAGATTGCTCATTTTTTACTCTGGTTTGCAAAGACAGACTACAAATGAGATCGGATTACGGCATATTACTACCGTGAACAGTGCGAAATCTCTCTTGCACACAACCAATGCCAGAGTAGATTACGTAGCCATGACATAACCATACATTGTGATTGCAAGTGTAAGAAGGGGATTTCTACAGTTAAATTACCTCGAGAAACAGTGACACGTCTCCGCGTTTATTCACGCATCCGTTTTACGGAATTAAGCTCGTATGTCGGCTAGGAAAACCTTGCTGTAATGGAATCATTGATACCCGCTTCCTTTGGTCCATTCCACATGTCACATTTACTTAGAGTTGTCGTTCAGGTTGACGACTGAAAACCCACAATTTGCAAATTATCACTTAACTGGTGATGAAGAGTCGTTCGCTTAATTGATATACCTTTAGCTCTTATCAGGTTACGCAAAATGCCATGTACAGGAAGATTTGCTGGATAAAGTTGAAATTTAAAATAATACAGTTCGTATATATTCTGTGCGAATGTAGATAACATTGTATAGTAAATAGACCTAGATGTGTAATTCTATGAGACACTCTTTTAGACATGCAGTGCGTGGTTACAATGCTCATTTTGTTGATAGTCGCCCAGCAGTGGGTATGAACTCGATCAATTGACATTTATTAAACTGGAGAGCATTTGATCTAAATATAGAAGGAATTTAAAAAGTCGGCGACATACGGATTTTTATCTTAAATACCCCTAAACTTTCTCAGGCGTTTTTGCTAGAAAATTCCGTTCACACTATGTATTGACAGTATAATCGCGTCAGTATCTTGACCTCAGCATACACTGGTAGGTAGGGATGCTATGTCTAACATAGTAAACATAAGATACAAGAATGCAGTGTATCTTTCTTGTAGTTGTAGTTATGCCTGTCAAATCAGGTTTGTCTTTTAAAGCGAGCGAATGAACTGAATGGAATATTCAGGTTAAAAGACAGTCTATATAAAATAGTTCTTATTGATTTGGGGAAAAAGACGAGTTGAATTATAAACTAAAGATCGTTTTGATATGGCTCAAGATGTAACATGCTTCGATCTCCGTTTTTGTATTGAGTGGCATAGGGGATGAATAACGATTGCGATCGCGTATCTGATAATGAAATTGTTACTTTTACTACCCATATACATGTATTTTTCCTCACGGGGATTATGAAGAAGCCTTAGATTGGACACCATTAATACCTTTAAGTACAGATAATGTAATCCGAGTCACTAGAAAGGATCTATATTTCCTCATTATCACGATGGAAGACATATTGCTGGTGATCTTGTACTGGGATTGTTAGCCACATCAAGGTTGGATGATCAACGTAAACACACTACTGCATCTTAATATCCCACATGTATTTGGTGCTAATGGTGGTCGACATCACTGTAGAATGAGCAAACGGGTCATAAAAGTTGCCTGAAGGTTAATCTCTGAATGACCATGTTGAATAGTAAACTCTGTTCCATTACAGTACAAGTCATGAATGATGCAGCTAATAGACCTGTACATGATAATATTACTCCCATTATAATATAATTGATTTTTTCAATCTTAGGTAATGATAAACCGATGTTAATATTACGATTGGACAATTTTGACAAGACATAACATCTCCATTGATACATTTCGCTGGTTCGGCTTGTTAGGGACTTAAGCTTTAATGGAAATGTCTAGTCAGAGAACGTTAACTCCTGTATAAAATATCACCGAGGTGATAGGAATCGGTATCAATGCTATTGGAGAGTCTTGATGTTTGTTCATATATGTCATATAAAGAGTCATCAGGGGAAGCTTCAATCATTGCGTACACACGCTGACAGGTAGAATTTATCGTCTTGCAAAAATTGCTCCTGACAATTTTTCTCTGCTTTGAGCTCAGCCGCAAAGTGAGCGATCGTTGTGTATTTACCATCTCGACCTAAACATGCAAGAATATGGCGTTAATGTGTCACTTTAATGTATTGATTTGTTTTATTAAACTTTCAACTGTTACCAACTTGCCTGCCGGTATAGCAAGACTACAATATAATTAATGGCATCCGTCGGTATCTTCCAAGGAAAAGGGGGTCGTTAGCCGGAAGAACTGGAAATCATTCCTCAGTGTTTATTACATTCCCCGGGGGGCAAGTGTGAACAAAATACCTAGGTGACATTGGCTGTAATGAAAGTCAGTTCTAGGTAGCCAAATGTACATATCAGGTTATTCATACAACTTGTTCTGAAATAGCATCACGTCTTGTCCAAGTATCTTGTTCTGTTGGAAACAGTGGGTTGTCTTACCACTTAACATTTGTGTACCGTCTTGGCTTGACTCGACGCATACTGGAAATCTGTAGAGGATAAGCTGGAAATTGAGAAGGATACGATGGCGTTAATTCGTTATCCAAGATTACATTACGTATAGTATAGTATCAACATGCTGGTGCATACATACTTCCTGGAGAACAAAAGTCTCAAGATACTGAAGCTAATGACACATGTATCAACCAAGATAGCAGAGCTAGAGATCGTACTTTTGTATTGTAATAACATTTTTATTATTTTACACCAATGGTTCAACATGACGGAATGTTACGGTTATGATTGGTACAAGATAACACATAATCGTTTCCTACCTTTATTTTTTTGGAAATTGTGTTTTGTTATTTATTTTCGTAAAAAAATATTTAACAAATATTTGGAAGGCAAATATTTATCAGATACAGAAAGTATATGAAGTTTACAAACGTCAATGCAAATCAAAGGGATCTAAATCAATTTTTATATATCCTCGTCCTCTTCCTGTCCACACTCTTATTCTAACCAATTGCTATCAGTTACAGATTGAGCAATTTAGCAGAGCATGACAAAAACATGTTTACAGCTTCATTTTGACAGGATATATCGCCATACCTGACAAACACGATGTCTCGATCAATGAATTTGTTTATAGACCATACTTTTTTCCTTGTAATGTTGTAGTTATCTCATTAAGCAAATTATGACGACACTTTCATAATGACAATGCAAGGGCTTCGACCTTGCTGTAAGTACCATATGTCCATCTACCCTTCATGGAAAGTGTGAAATTGAAACCTTGTAGACATACGTATTTGTTAAAAGAACCTTGAGAAATTGAAGGTGTTCCTCGTCAATCAACGGAAAACGTGGCCGATTTAGATGCATATCACATTTTAACGCTGCTATGGAAAATTGTTTCTGAACTGTTCGACCTTTCTTTTAATGTAACCTGAACCATGTCACTAATTGTCTCATCTAACTATACTCGTCTACCTTTTAATGATACATGTGACGCACGTTTTTTGTTTGTTATCACGTAACAAAGTAATTCTGGTCAAAAAGGTACACATATAAGGGACTGGCCAATTTCTTCCATTTGGAATTTTACATCGGTACGACAAAACACATGTATCAAGAATAATTGCTAATAAATAATGGCGGGGACGCCTTTTAAAATACGAGAATCAGAGTCAAATAGACGCACTGTTGTACGAGTCGGGATAATATACTCGACATGAGAACGAATGGAGCACCATCGTCCTTTAAAGATAAATAAAAGGGATGGGGTCATTCTGTTTTGGTTTATACAGGGAGGAGGGGGGGGGGTGTCAACGTTGAAATGTTCAACATAGATATAATTGTATTATCATGGCAGTTTAAAGGTCAGTGTATAATGATGGCCATAGTTAGGGATCGTGGAAGGTCTCCCCTAGGAGCTCTGAAAATGTGTGTTCTTAGGATAATTGTTGGCTTAGGTAGGCTTCAGGCAGTAATTTAATAGCTTTGTTTAATATATGTTAAGCAGTATTAACACTGCAGATATAGAAACTAGTGTGTGTATATATATATATATATATATATATATATATATATATATATATATATATATATATATATATATATATATAAATATATATACACGTGATTGTTAACCGATAATTGTCTCGACTTCAGGCGTAGGTAAAGTAATACTAAAGGACGACTTGTCGTATATACGACATGGGAGCATTTCAGACACGATCAAACCATTGTAGAAATTAATTGCTCTTTCATCACAATCCAAGCACGGTGGAATCATAATAACTCCCCATTGTACACTTTCGAAAAAAGAATGCTCCAATTTACAATTTCAAAAAACAGGCTGACACCCCTCCCACTTCTCATA
Source organism: Glandiceps talaboti (assembly GCF_964340395.1). Classification (NCBI taxonomy): domain Eukaryota; kingdom Metazoa; phylum Hemichordata; class Enteropneusta; family Spengelidae; genus Glandiceps; species Glandiceps talaboti. Next base: position 5,538,605 of record NC_135563.1, on the reverse strand, counting down.
CCGATTTAGCAACCCCTCGACGCCAAAGAAATTGGCCGGTCCCTAAACAAACACGAAACATGAATAACGGGTCAGATTGACATCCAACGATAAATTCAGTGACGCGTGTGTCAACGTTATACTGTTGTTCATCACAATTGAATAATTTGCAGCGTATTAGGGTCTACCGATCAGCCAGTGAATGTAGAATGAACGGAAACGATGATATTATTTATGTACTTGATATCCTAAGCATGGATCAATTTTGAAGGCAATAGTCTCATGAAGACCTTGTGGAATTCACATACAATCCTTGATCTGATCTGCTCTTCACATCGGCTAACCCCTCTGGAGACATTACTGATTTACTTTGCACGATCTCATAAATCACACATTGTCAGAAAACAGTCAACTGAACACTTATCAAGACACTACTCCAGTGAGGAAATACGACACGTTGTTACACGCCTTGTTTTTCTCCACCACAGCGAAGTTGCTGTGAATAGGAACTTAGTCCAATTAAATCTCTTCAACCTTTCTTGTCTAGAAAAACTTGCTTTGCCGAACATACACAATTGATTACGACGTGATTGTTTCCTTATGAACTCCTCGAGACACAGTGTATATTGATGAAGGCATGATGGTAAACGTCTTGCCACAAAAGTCCTTTAATTTGACATATTCATCATCTCGGCCTAACAGACTTTGTAAGTACTTTCCCTCTTCGTCGTCAATACTGCAGTATTATGACACACAATTCAATAAGCAACAATAACACCGCCACGTCCAAAGATGATTAATGAACTACCTGTTATAATGCATATGGAGGGTAATACAAACACGTCTGGAGTGATGCCCTGTCTGAATAGCTTCACTTTTTACATCATTGCAGTGTGAAGTATTTCCATGGCCTCCGGTGAGCTGTATAAGTGCACACGTGTAGTTTTCCCATTGATCATCTTGAATAAGTAGGAAGGGTCGCCTTTAAGTACTCGCACGTAGTATGCAATCAATCTTTAGCGAGTTCTTATTTCATAGGATAACAAGAAAGCGTATTTAATCGTTTTGTTTAGTGTAGCAAGTTATACAAAACATGTTATTAGCCTGTCCATTGATAGTGTACATCAATAACAAATGCCATTTTTTTCCTTTTTCGAGTTTATTAGTTGATTAATGTCACTACATGAATAAGATGCACAAGCTGTTTTGCTTTCTATATAAACTGCTTAATCTCTCCCTTCCTTGTTACAATGCAGCTATGAAAGGTTGAAGAAGATACAATGTAACAAGGTACTCTACCAATTGTGTTTATGCCCAATCTGTCATGATACTCTGGTTTGGAATGTTAGTGTGCAAAGAAATACCTGAACGTTTTTCTTTTAGTAAAGTGCCTTACGGATCGTTGTCATAGCAAATTGGATATTCAACAGCATCACTTTTCAAGTGGTGTGGATAATTTTTTAAGTACGAAATTACTCTATATAATGTATTTGTCCAGCTAAGATAAAGGTTTTAAGACTTTTTCACGTGGCAGAATTTACCTTCTGAGCACTTGGTCCTCATGGCACTAAAATCCTAAATGCATTGGGTGAACTTCAAAAGCTTAACGTCTATAATTGCATTAAAGTGAATAAATCAAATCAGTTCGCTCCATTATTCAAACAGTAATTCACTTTCACACGACAGTCTTTATGCGAGTGTGAAGGGTTATTCTAACGAGTGTGAGAACGTACAAAATTATGACCAACAGACACATGGTATCAATGGACTGCATTACTTCAAGATTTAATAATCACGAATTTATAGAACTAACATCATTGTGTAGTGGTGTTCAGTCATGTAATTGAATTATCTAATCTCGCCTTTAATGATGAACAGTGCATCGAGCTAAGCCATGTTTGCCAGAACAGTTTGCAGGCGGTCCCACGGGTTTGTTTTGATAACTCACTGAAATATTCCAATTATCCAAAGTAACCAACAGTGCTTGTTTCTGGATCTAAATTTCACAGATGTTCTTCTTTTAAATAGATTAATATTCTCTTATATGCAATGTATTAATTTGTTAACGATTCAGCTACCGTCTTAGCATGTTATTGAAGAGTAGAACCAACCATTGCAAATAACGTTTACGCAAATAAACCGTGTAATATCGATTGTGGCTTGTTTATCTGTTATCGTTAAAATGCAAAATGCACAGACTCGTATAAGTGTTCCACAATCATTGCACAATGCTGATAATCTATACTCTTTACACTGTGTTTTGAATTGCGAGTCTCTTTATTAGTCAGAACGATATAAATGTCTCGCGCGATTTCGTCTCTTTCAGGCAATGTAAACATCCATTGAAACGAGCATTACAGTCACAAACATACCATGAAATGAAGGACAAACAAGTTTGCTTCTCTTATAATTGTGTTCACACGTGGACCATATGGGCAGTTTAGATTGTATGCCTTTTCTATGGTATTTGTAATCTGGTGCAGAGGATGTTGCTGAACCTTTATGAGCTTTAGAACTGTTACAGTAAAGGTTATAAACATGTCCATTTACCTGTTAGATTGAAAGCACTATTGTGAGCAGTTATGATGATTGAAATATACGACTCGTAGCGTAGTATTGAATATCAAAGCATCTAATGCATGGAATGACCATGTATTACAATGAATCATGTAACCAGATGTTCACACTTTTCTATTGAAAACACAAGTGTTTGTACGGAATATGTATTCGCTCCTTGTCGAATTATAACGATTGTTCATATAACAAAGGTCTAAACACGTCGTAACAATGATGAACTAGACTGCAAAAAAATAAGGTGAGGTGAAAATGAACCATTCAAAAAACGTCAACGTATTCTATGGCGAAAAGGTAATCATTCCATAGTGTCGTTGTCGGTTTTAAAAGAGACACACATTAATACTTTACCTAGGAAATTCCAAGGATGAAAGGGTGAATTCCTGTCGCTATAGCTACCTTTATTTGCCCATGTCGACATTTCAAAAATAAAGCGTGTTTGTAAACTATTCGAACATGTTTTGAATACATGATTGGACTTCCATATGAATAGTTTGTTCATTATGCGTCATCTGTCGTCTTGCAGACTTAATGGCTATCATAGATATAGACTAATAGCTATTTATAATAGAGAATCATGAATTGAGACCCCCAGCAGAGAGTGAACAATTATGTCCGGATTATCAGCATAACAACCAAATTTTGTCTTGTTTTCTATCTGGGGGATATCACACGTATAGCAATATTTTAAACAGTAGGGTTGTGTCGTTGTAGCTTGGATATTAACATTGAATCTACACGTGTGTACTACTGCTGAGAGATTGATTTCCTGCTTTCTCTATACTACAAATAACATCGCATATTTTAATAGGAATATATATGTAAAGATATGCGAGTGACATAGATATAGTTCGTGTCAATTGATGCACAAATATTGCATGCATAAGATACTTTGTATTGACAATTCAAACCAATTATGCCATTACAGCTATCATAGTGCAATATTGATAAAACCTAACATAACAGGAACATATGTTTACCCCAATGGAAATGCTACCTACATCAAAGTAAATGACTTGAAAGTTTCCCTAAGTTAGGTAATGCTGCCCCTCCCACCCTTACCCATTCCCCACACATTTGCCACTACCCCTATATCCATTTCCTTCCCCCCCTACACTCGCTCGCTCGCTCGCTCATTCTGCAGTCCTACCACTCGCCGGTGAATTCAATCCACGTATATATTAATCTGGATTCATCTCCATCAAACTGTAAGCCTTCAATCGAAAAAATGTAGTAATTACGATGGGGAATTTAAATAATGTAACTGGAATAACGTATTCGCATCAGCTTACGTGGCAAGTATTGTTACGTATAGTTGCATTTGTATGTGTAAGTTGTACATAAACAGACAAACAAGGGATATCTCAACGGACATAAACAATTTGGAGTAATTTTGTCTCATACATTTAACATGACTAAATGTCATTTTAAACCACGTTTAAGTGAATAAAATATTGTCCTCAAATAAGCTTAGAGCAAAATTGCGCTGTCTATAATCTAGTAGGTTAATTGACCAATCTCTGTACGGTAGATTGTCGTGTTAGTGTGATTTCTCCTCGCTAAAACTGACATATTTAAGGTTAATACTTGATACCTGCAAGCTCGTAACACAATCTGACTTTGTTAGATATTTCATACATCTGTATATGTCGAAAAGCACGCGGTCTTAAAGGTTTAGCAACTATAATACTTGGTTCAATTTTGTTCTGAAATTGGTATGACAGCGGTCGTGACATAACAATAAACATCGTCGTGAAATGAACATTACAGCTGTAGATGTAATATAGGTCTGGTGGGTTTTGTCTGAATAAGATATGACGAAGCTGAGCTGTACGTTTCTCGGTTATAGACAGACGTGTACGGCTCATGATCACGAGAAAATCTGTCAGAGAATTTATTGCTCTTTTCCTGCAAAATGCAACCGACATTTAGAGTTTTCCCTGTAAACATCCCGTACTGCAACAACCAACTAAACACTGCATTCACCCATCCACACAAACATTAACCAACATAGAAACGAAGATTTGACACCATCTTGGGAATTTGTAAAGGCAAGGTAACGAGCAGAATTTACGGCAGGAGTGGACCTTAGGAGAACATATTTTAGTAAACACGTTTACGTAGCTCCCTCCTCACGAGAGAGATAGAGAGTAAAGCATATACAAATACATTCTCTTGGCAATACCCTATCTTGTAATTAGATATAATTATAAGCTAAAGAAATAATTGCGAAGTAGCAAGAACTTTTGCAAAACTACTCGATAAACGTCCACTCCTGAGGCTTAATTTGGTTTGAGCAAATATTTCTTGCCCCCTTTCAGACCATGAGAATATTCAAGAGCCCCCTTCACACCACCAATCTTTTTAGTGGCCCTTCCATTTTCTCCTCAGGCCCTTCCCTGCCGTAACTTCAGCTTCCTTCCCAAAGATCGTCCAAATGCGCTTTAAGCACACAAATGCTTAAAATACGTTATCCCTTGGTAATGATACTTGTTGAGAAAACTATAAACACCATTGGTGTTCATATGTAAATGGCACATGCATTACTCGATAAAGCAATTACAAACATGTATTTTTACCCATGAATGTTTTTCTCATTTTGCAGATATTCATAGAGATGGAGGCTTGGAAGTAGATACTCGACTAGGGTTATAGTTCCTCGCCTATAAATTATTCAACATAGCAGAGGGAAGTGGTATTACGATAAGTTACAGCACAAGGTCAGAAATTGCTGCATAAATTGTATGTAGAATGTCATGAAGAAATAAGGACGGTCATTATGTTGGCCCTCAACTTATAATTTAGCATTCCTACTATTATTTAGACAAGAGATGAAGCAGGTGATGTGCATGAATGTATTTCTATCTTTGTTTTAATTTAAAATGATCACCCCTAGTAATAAAAGTTACAGATGCACCGGTTAGATTACTGACAACTTTATCTCCTGATGTGTGTATTAAAATACAATATGTTTTGCAAGATCTCCAAAACAGTAAAAGAAGAAAGAAACGCCATTGAAACATTTTGTCTCAGAGTTAACTACATGGTGAAACCACGGATACCTAGCACGAAGTCGGCTTCTCCACTTCAACGTTCAAATAAGAATTGTTGTTAGCTTATCTTTTTTCACCCTTGATTCTTTGAAGCGTTTAGAAGAGGTTGTAATATGGCGCCAGTATCGTCTTGTTCAAGTGTCGATTACCTAACAATGTTAATGCGAATCACACATGTTGCTTAATCCAATGGAATCTAAAGAGAAGTTCACGTGGTAAGGAGATTATGTATAATTGTTGTCTGGTTCTAGTAAGTTGAGCTCCAATAATCTCCCAATCAATAATGATTATTACGTCATGAGATTTCAACTAGTATTCTTTCAGCACAATTTCACGCGACCAGCAACATGTCCCAAATGTATATAGTATTTAATGCAATGCTTGCGACCATTGAGGTTATTAGCTATGCACTATACCATGCCCATACGATTAATTATCATTTGTGTCATCTGCCTTGTTTTCGGCTGCAGCGTTACATCCGTTTTAAAATTGTCTGAGTGTAATATGCGTAGAATAGGTGTGAGATAGATGGTATCGAGCAATGCTGTGTTATGACTTGCAGGCAGTACAGCCAGCAGCTTTAAAAATCTAATTTTGGAGAGACTGAATTTCGATGTTCACAAAATACATCGAGATAACAAAACTCATATATCTCTTCCATGACAATGAAGCTGTAGTTTGAGATATATCAGGTGTTATTACTCTTTATTGCTTATCTATCAACTGATCTCAGCATGTGTGAAACCATGTCTCTATATATTGCCAATATAGAGTGATACTGATCTTTACTGAGTCAGGTTTGCAACTTATCAACAGACCTTAGATATGGATGTTGTGTTTATTATCTCGAGTATTGTGTACATAACATATGTGAAGTGGTTGCGTTTACATATGCTTGAATTCTCGTTTCTTTCAAGCAGTTCATTTCCTCGCTTTTGTGAATACAAACAATCTATACAATACACATTTTATCTTTGTTTGTATTTAATACAGCTGCCTGTTACAATAGCATGCTATCTATTGAGTCGTCATCGACCAACATCGTCAACTATCATAGGAGCATAGAGTAAGATGTGAGATCAAGTGCTTGCAGACAGAGCATCCAAAGAAATTCACCTATTAACTTGATTATGTTACCTTGGTAACGTCTAATGAAATCACGAAGTCTCTGGCCTTTTTTATTACATTTATGAGTTAATGACCCAGTTACTGTATGTAACTGTAGTTCGATTGAAGATAAATGCTCTATTAAATTAAGACACGTGTTCTAAGCGCCCCTTTAGCAAAGAGCAAAAATGACTTTCATTGAATACTCTTCAGTATTCTCGTCAACTGTACTCCATATCCCGCCAATGCTCATGATCATCATGAAACATGTCAGAACCCCTTCCCCCCACCACATATACCACTACAGTTCACAGAACATAAGCATTTGACTCGTCAACTTCCGACATTATCATACATCCATTTCAATAGTAAATGTCCTTGGTGACTTTCTGTGACACGGACAGTAAACGTCATTACATTTATGCTAAACGTCACCAGGAAGCGTCATCTTGTGTCGACTATCGTTCAAAATGGCCATTCTCGGTTAACTGGGTATGTATATGACTAATCAGCTATTACACATCATTGTTTGCATCAGTTGTAACGCCGTTGGTGTCGTTTCACCGGCCTAACACCCGTCTTCAAATCGTGTAAAGGTGTCTGTTATGAAATAATACCAAGACCGTGATGTGATCAGATGAAGGTTTCGTAGCTTGTAATAAACCAAACAAGTATCTTAAATTGTAATGGTTCACTATACTAGCCTCCGTAATCTGATATTTGTCCAAACTGAAACGCCAACTTGAACTTAGGAAGTTTGTCATATTATCTTGGCACAGTAACTTCGTATTTGACTAATGCAATCAAATTGAATTATTGATGTTGGTGTTCCGACTATGCAACCAATGTCCATCACATGACGATATCGCGAATTGCAACTATTCGCGCCTCCCCAGGCTTCAAATTCGTAAAACATTTCAACCTCCATATTAACATGCACAAAGAATGTTACAACTTATATGCAAATCGTTTAGCATTCACTAGTGTTGGGGCGTTAATTGTGTTTTACCTACCCCAAATCTTAACCTAAGGCATGTCAATTGTTATACATATGAAAAGGGGCTAATGAATATTTGTGCAATGTACGAGTATTGGATTCACCTTAATGAATTTTCTACCCGCCAGGTTGTATTTCAGTGATGTTATGTACGCAGAGTAAACATTATCTGAAGTAATGAAAGTTTTCTCTCGACCCCTGTAAACAATGCAAGCTCCCTTGAGGTACGATGGCTGATGGACTTATCGGATACAAAGAATGGCTGCTATACGCTATACAGAGTATATATATTTTCAGAGGAACACTATTTCAGTCCACAAGCATTTCTAAAATTCTTTTTTTACGTCACATTCCCTTATAATGAAGTCTACAGAATTGTGTCCTTCTAATCATGGAAACAGCGTGACAAGGACGCTGAAAGAAATACATGCAAAAATTGATACATCATGAATGGTTTTATGAGGAGTGTACAAAGGCCGTTTTCTATGTAAAATATGACATGGCTAGGATAGAATATGTACAGGGCACAATGCAAATGGCTATGTTGTTATAATGTCAGTCATTTATTATCTAAGTATATCCTGAAGCATACATTTCTTTCAGAGTAATATTTCACAAATTATTTGATTAATGATAATACGATAGTGTGATATTAAATGAAATAGTATAAAGCCCCTCTGTCAACAAAATTAACCCCATCAAATGCCTTCAGAGGATTGGACAGCGACGCAGCTGCCTTCTATTACGTGGTATATACGTGGTACAAATACAGTACGTCTGACCTTCTACCACAGATTCTTCTCACATCACTCAATCTTACCTGGTGTAATCTAGTCTAATCGGGGTAATGGTAAATGGCCCATTCATCGATTTATCGATTACGTATCTTTGGGTTCAAATTCAAACGATTATCTTGTGTGATCCCCATATAAAGTTTGTAAGAGGCTTTTTAAGTCAATCTTTAAAAAAACAGTTAATATCTTAATAAACGCTGTTGCGCTTCAGCAAAGAACGTTAGAGGAACAACGGTTGTGACACGCATATCAACGTTAGTGTTGATATCTGAAACAAAAAATGCTAGAACATAATTGCGATTTTTGTCAAAATTAACTAAAATGTCCATGTCTCCTCTCATGCTTGAATGAATATAGGAGCTATATACGATCTATTGCTTCAAGTAAAACGTCTGATGATTACAATATGCACTGTATGGTGGCTTCCAGACGTGGGCGAGCAAATTGCAGGCTTCAGGCGGTCCCGCGGCGTTACAAGCTACTTTCGATCATGCCTTTGAGGCACACTTCACTGCTTGGCATGTCGAATACCATTGGACTGTGTCAAAGTAAAAATTGATTCTAACTCTAGAAGTTGTCCTTTTTTAGGTTTCATGTGATTGATTACATTGACATATGCATTAAGTCACTGTATGTATGTATGTATGTATGTATGTATGTATGTATGTATGTATGTATGTATGTATGTATGTATGTATGTATGTATGTATGTATGTATGTATGTATGTGTGTGTGTGCGTGCGTGCGTATACGTATGTACGCGTGCGTGCGTATGTATGTATGTATGTATGTATGTATGTATGTATGTATGTATGTATGTATGTATTTATTTGGGGATAGATTGAGGTTGAAGGAGGAGGAACTTTTTTCCATCTTGGAATGTTGGAACCCCTTGGAGTTGATAGATTATCGACATCATTCCCTAATATCTAACTACGCTTATTCTTTCAAGTGTGTTCTATATGGTTCTTTTTGGTGCGCATGAATGTTAGATCTTTCTTCGTGTATTTTACCTTTCATTAGAACTTACGGTATATCGTTCTATTCCACAACATTTAGATATACAGTCAGGTGGTGACCTACTATATATCTTGCCTTGATATCCTATGATAAAGAATATTGATTCGGAACGTCGGGATTGAATTTATTTATCAAGACTGTTCTACTCATTACTTTTGCACTACTATGTGTGTGTGTGTATGTATGTATGTATGTATGTATGTATGTATGTATGTATGTATGTATGTATGTGTGTGTGTGTGGGGGGGGGTAGGTAGGTATATGTATGTATGTATTTTCTTATACTTGTTTTAGTTATGTGCGTTTATCATTCTTTGTTTGAAGAGAATAACAATTTTAAAAACACATTTGTGTTCTCATATGTGAAATGTTAACCTGGGTGAGTGATTTGCAAGACAGCCGAGTGAAAGCGAAAGCCCTCTGGGGATAACTGTCTCGGACAGATATATCAATATTTATTATTTAGGCAATTTTACCCCCATTTATAATATATAATATCATAACTAGGCAAAGCCCATAAGCTCACGCAGGGTAGATTTATTCTGTGACCGGCTGCCTCACGATGATATTGTAGATACAGGGTTCGCTCTAGATATGTACGGGAGTTAGTTTACTCTGGCTAATGACAACAATAATGGTTAGCCAAAAATGAAAGTTACTAGTCCACGGTGAGGGGGAGGGGGTTGTTGGGTTCAGAAGTTGAAGTTGACGATTTTAGAATTGCAATTGCTGCATTTGGTGACCCTTTTAGGTCATCATTATGCTAAGATCATGAAATATTTAAGTTGATATGTGTGGACTTTCTGTTAGCAAAAGTACATTGTCAATATCGTTGCCTTTATATTTGTATAACTAGCATGAGACTGTTGTTCACAGTTCTAAAATCTCTCTAAACTCAATCTTTGCACACTGATTTTTTTCAATCACAGTTTTTGATTAGTTTTCTTAGAAAAGTTAAAATTGTTTCAAACTAAATATCAAAAGACCAGTACAGTTTCAAAGCTCTAAAGAGGTTGCGAATATACGTACTCATAGTGACATACGCATCACGTCTGGACGAAATATCGTAATACATGAGACTTGTTATACCTTACTGTTGGGGATTCCAAAACCTCGCGATAGTTTGTGATGTCACTACCCGCCATTTTGGAAAATACATGTTTTCATCGTCGCACGATGCATGATGTCAAACTACTAACTAAATGTGTTTTCAGAAAAACAGGAATCTAATGATCGGACACAACGTCCCCATTTTATCAAAAGGTATATGAGGCTGTTATATTTTTTTGACGACGTTGAAGAATGCTAGTCGAAAGTCTACAGCCTCATGTTTAGCATGTAATTCACAGCTAGCTAGCTGTGCAGTGGACAGTTCACACTTCGTCTTTGTAAATAGTCAAGAATATAAAAGCGACCTCTCAGAACTCCTAAGCAGTGAATAATTTTGACACATTCGCTAGTATAGTTTGAAGCTTGTTGAAGAACGGTGTGATTGAAAATTTGGAGTCGCCTGTTTGGCAGAATAGCGTAAGTCTGAGTCTCTAGTCGCCAGTCATAAAACGCGCATGCGTAGTCATTGCGCCGCAATGCATCCTTGGGTGAAACACCAATTTTTTTATGGTATAGTATATAGGATGCGCATGTGTACTAGTCATTTAGCCGCTTAGTGAGCTATTAAAGTTACTTTTTCTCAACTTGAGCTATTAGACATTATACTTGTAACCATGGCTAAGATCGACTGACTGATGAAGAAACGTTGGCATACTGTGATCAGCGTAGTATAAATTAATCTCACCGTATTGTCACCAAGTAGATTAACGAAAGTATAATGGCTGTGGTCTAGGTGACTATTCGTTTGTGCAGTTGTACCCTTGTTTTATATTGGTTTAGAATTCTGCTGGCGATCACTTTAAATTTTATTATATCAATAAGTCTGGTGACTTCACCTTTTACTTGTATCCACTCATATACAAGACACCTTGATTTTACTCTGTATACAAACTTTGTATAATTGTAAACATATTTCAAAGTAACGTTTAATACAAGAAACCACTAGAGAGAGACAGGGGTCAGCTCGGGAAAAAAACAGGTTTGAGAAAGGTTTGGATCTCGATCTAGGAAGTAGGCTGGCGAACTATGGATAACCTCAGACCACAATAG